>NW_022588724.1:0-10759 GCF_009834535.1 Camelus ferus | reverse complement strand
GGTTTGAAGTTCCTGCATTTTTCACCGTTAAAACCGAGTGGAGCTAGTACCTCCCCATTATAGTATGAGGGAGTGGAGGTTGCAACTGATAAAGAAACTTTGTGTTCCCACAAGCTAGGGTGAAGGACGGCTTTCACACACACTTATCTCTCAGAACTGAGCAATGTGGAGAGACTTCGTTCATCTAGCACAAGGGAACGGGTTTGCAGGAAAAACTTTTACTCTGTTTCTCAGTCTGTTTCCTAGTGCCGGTTTGAAGTTCCTGCAGTTTTCACTGTAAAACCGAGTTGGAGCTAGTACCTCCCCATATATATGTATGGAGTGGGAGTTTGCAACTGAAAAGAAACTTTGTGTTCCCAACAAGCTAGGTGAAGGACGGCTTCACACACACTTATCTCTCAGAACTGAGCATGTGAAGAGACGTTCGTTCATCTAGCACAAAGGGAACGGGTTGCAGGAGAAACTTTTACTCTGGTTTCTCAGTCTGTTTCCTAGTGCCGGTTTGAAGTTCCTGCAGTTTTCACTGTAAAACCGAGTTGGAGCTAGTAACCTTCCCCATATATATGTATGGAGTGGAGTTTGCAACTGAAAAGAAACTTTGTGTTCCCAACAAGCTAGGTGAAGGACGGCTTTCACACACACATTATCTCTCAGAACTGAGCATGTGGAGAGACGTTCGTTCATCTAGCACAAAGGGAACGGGTTGCAGGAGAACTTTTACTCTGGTTTCTCAGTCTGTTTCCTAGTGCCGGTTTGAAGTTCCTGCAGTTTTCACTGTAAAACCGAGTTGGAGCTAGTACCTCCCCATATATATGTATGGAGTGGAGTTTGCAACTGAAAAGAAACTTTGTGTTCCCAACAAGCTAGGTGAAGGACGGCTTTCACACACACTTATCTCTCAGAACTGAGCATGTGGAGAGACGTTCGTTCATCTAGCACAAAGGGAACGGGTTGCAGGAGAAACTTTTACTCTGGTTTCTCAGTCTGTTTCCTAGTGCCGGTTTGAAGTTCCTGCAGTTTTCACTGTAAAACCGAGTTGGAGCTAGTACCTCCCCATATATATGTATGGAGTGGAGTTTGCAACTGAAAAGAAACTTTGTGTTCCCAACAAGCTAGGTGAAGGACGGCTTCACACACACTTATCTCTCAGAACTGAGCATGTGGAGAGACGTTCGTTCATCTAGCACAAAGGGAACGGGTTGCAGGAGAAACTTTTACTCTGGTTTCTCAGTCTGTTTCCTAGTGCCGGTTTGAAGTTCCTGCAGTTTTCACTGTAAAACCGAGTTGGAGCTAGTACCTCCCCATATATATGTATGGAGTGGAGTTTGCAACTGAAAAGAAACTTTGTGTTCCCAACAAGCTAGGTGAAGGACGGCTTTCACACACACTTATCTCTCAGAACTGAGCATGTGGAGAGACGTTCGTTCATCTAGCACAAAGGGAACGGGTTGCAGGAGAAACTTTTACTCTGGTTTCTCAGTCTGTTTCCTAGTGCCGGTTTGAAGTTCCTGCAGTTTTCACTGTAAAACCGAGTTGGAGCTAGTACCTCCCCATATATATGTATGGAGTGGAGTTTGCAACTGAAAAGAAACTTTGTGTTCCCAACAAGCTAGGTGAAGGACGGCTTTCACACACACTTATCTCTCAGAACTGAGCATGTGGAGAGACGTTCGTTCATCTAGCACAAAGGGAACGGGTTGCAGGAGAAACTTTTACTCTGGTTTCTCAGTCTGTTTCCTAGTGCCGGTTTGAAGTTCCTGCAGTTTTCACTGTAAAACCGAGTTGGAGCTAGTACCTCCCCATATATATGTATGGAGTGGAGTTTGCAACTGAAAAGAAACTTTGTGTTCCCAACAAGCTAGGTGAAGGACGGCTTTCACACACACTTATCTCTCAGAACTGAGCATGTGGAGAGACGTTCGTTCATCTAGCACAAAGGGAACGGGTTGCAGGAGAAACTTTTACTCTGGTTTCTCAGTCTGTTTCCTAGTGCCGGTTTGAAGTTCCTGCAGTTTTCACTGTAAAACCGAGTTGGAGCTAGTACCTCCCCATATATATGTATGGAGTGGAGTTTGCAACTGAAAAGAAACTTTGTGTTCCCAACAAGCTAGGTGAAGGACGGCTTTCACACACACTTATCTCTCAGAACTGAGCATGTGGAGAGACGTTCGTTCATCTAGCACAAAGGGAACGGGTTGCAGGAGAAACTTTTACTCTGGTTTCTCAGTCTGTTTCCTAGTGCCGGTTTGAAGTTCCTGCAGTTTTCACTGTAAAACCGAGTTGGAGCTAGTACCTCCCCATATATATGTATGGAGTGGAGTTTGCAACTGAAAAGAAACTTTGTGTTCCCAACAAGCTAGGTGAAGGACGGCTTTCACACACACTTATCTCTCAGAACTGAGCATGTGGAGAGACGTTCGTTCATCTAGCACAAAGGGAACGGGTTGCAGGAGAAACTTTTACTCTGGTTTCTCAGTCTGTTTCCTAGTGCCGGTTTGAAGTTCCTGCAGTTTTCACTGTAAAACCGAGTTGGAGCTAGTACCTCCCCATATATATGTATGGAGTGGAGTTTGCAACTGAAAAGAAACTTTGTGTTCCCAACAAGCTAGGTGAAGGACGGCTTTCACACACACTTATCTCTCAGAACTGAGCATGTGGAGAGACGTTCGTTCATCTAGCACAAAGGGAACGGGTTGCAGGAGAAACTTTTACTCTGGTTTCTCAGTCTGTTTCCTAGTGCCGGTTTGAAGTTCCTGCAGTTTTCACTGTAAAACCGAGTTGGAGCTAGTACCTCCCCATATATATGTATGGAGTGGAGTTTGCAACTGAAAAGAAACTTTGTGTTCCCAACAAGCTAGGTGAAGGACGGCTTTCACACACACTTATCTCTCAGAACTGAGCATGTGGAGAGACGTTCGTTCATCTAGCACAAAGGGAACGGGTTGCAGGAGAAACTTTTACTCTGGTTTCTCAGTCTGTTTCCTAGTGCCGGTTTGAAGTTCCTGCAGTTTTCACTGTAAAACCGAGTTGGAGCTAGTACCTCCCCATATATATGTATGGAGTGGAGTTTGCAACTGAAAAGAAACTTTGTGTTCCCAACAAGCTAGGTGAAGGACGGCTTTCACACACACTTATCTCTCAGAACTGAGCATGTGGAGAGACGTTCGTTCATCTAGCACAAAGGGAACGGGTTGCAGGAGAAACTTTTACTCTGGTTTCTCAGTCTGTTTCCTAGTGCCGGTTTGAAGTTCCTGCAGTTTTCACTGTAAAACCGAGTTGGAGCTAGTACCTCCCCATATATATGTATGGAGTGGAGTTTGCAACTGAAAAGAAACTTTGTGTTCCCAACAAGCTAGGTGAAGGACGGCTTTCACACACACTTATCTCTCAGAACTGAGCATGTGGAGAGACGTTCGTTCATCTAGCACAAAGGGAACGGGTTGCAGGAGAAACTTTTACTCTGGTTTCTCAGTCTGTTTCCTAGTGCCGGTTTGAAGTTCCTGCAGTTTTCACTGTAAAACCGAGTTGGAGCTAGTACCTCCCCATATATATGTATGGAGTGGAGTTTGCAACTGAAAAGAAACTTTGTGTTCCCAACAAGCTAGGTGAAGGACGGCTTTCACACACACTTATCTCTCAGAACTGAGCATGTGGAGAGACGTTCGTTCATCTAGCACAAAGGGAACGGGTTGCAGGAGAAACTTTTACTCTGGTTTCTCAGTCTGTTTCCTAGTGCCGGTTTGAAGTTCCTGCAGTTTTCACTGTAAAACCGAGTTGGAGCTAGTACCTCCCCATATATATGTATGGAGTGGAGTTTGCAACTGAAAAGAAACTTTGTGTTCCCAACAAGCTAGGTGAAGGACGGCTTTCACACACACTTATCTCTCAGAACTGAGCATGTGGAGAGACGTTCGTTCATCTAGCACAAAGGGAACGGGTTGCAGGAGAAACTTTTACTCTGGTTTCTCAGTCTGTTTCCTAGTGCCGGTTTGAAGTTCCTGCAGTTTTCACTGTAAAACCGAGTTGGAGCTAGTACCTCCCCATATATATGTATGGAGTGGAGTTTGCAACTGAAAAGAAACTTTGTGTTCCCAACAAGCTAGGTGAAGGACGGCTTTCACACACACTTATCTCTCAGAACTGAGCATGTGGAGAGACGTTCGTTCATCTAGCACAAAGGGAACGGGTTGCAGGAGAAACTTTTACTCTGGTTTCTCAGTCTGTTTCCTAGTGCCGGTTTGAAGTTCCTGCAGTTTTCACTGTAAAACCGAGTTGGAGCTAGTACCTCCCCATATATATGTATGGAGTGGAGTTTGCAACTGAAAAGAAACTTTGTGTTCCCAACAAGCTAGGTGAAGGACGGCTTTCACACACACTTATCTCTCAGAACTGAGCATGTGGAGAGACGTTCGTTCATCTAGCACAAAGGGAACGGGTTGCAGGAGAAACTTTTACTCTGGTTTCTCAGTCTGTTTCCTAGTGCCGGTTTGAAGTTCCTGCAGTTTTCACTGTAAAACCGAGTTGGAGCTAGTACCTCCCCATATATATGTATGGAGTGGAGTTTGCAACTGAAAAGAAACTTTGTGTTCCCAACAAGCTAGGTGAAGGACGGCTTTCACACACACTTATCTCTCAGAACTGAGCATGTGGAGAGACGTTCGTTCATCTAGCACAAAGGGAACGGGTTGCAGGAGAAACTTTTACTCTGGTTTCTCAGTCTGTTTCCTAGTGCCGGTTTGAAGTTCCTGCAGTTTTCACTGTAAAACCGAGTTGGAGCTAGTACCTCCCCATATATATGTATGGAGTGGAGTTTGCAACTGAAAAGAAACTTTGTGTTCCCAACAAGCTAGGTGAAGGACGGCTTTCACACACACTTATCTCTCAGAACTGAGCATGTGGAGAGACGTTCGTTCATCTAGCACAAAGGGAACGGGTTGCAGGAGAAACTTTTACTCTGGTTTCTCAGTCTGTTTCCTAGTGCCGGTTTGAAGTTCCTGCAGTTTTCACTGTAAAACCGAGTTGGAGCTAGTACCTCCCCATATATATGTATGGAGTGGAGTTTGCAACTGAAAAGAAACTTTGTGTTCCCAACAAGCTAGGTGAAGGACGGCTTTCACACACACTTATCTCTCAGAACTGAGCATGTGGAGAGACGTTCGTTCATCTAGCACAAAGGGAACGGGTTGCAGGAGAAACTTTTACTCTGGTTTCTCAGTCTGTTTCCTAGTGCCGGTTTGAAGTTCCTGCAGTTTTCACTGTAAAACCGAGTTGGAGCTAGTACCTCCCCATATATATGTATGGAGTGGAGTTTGCAACTGAAAAGAAACTTTGTGTTCCCAACAAGCTAGGTGAAGGACGGCTTTCACACACACTTATCTCTCAGAACTGAGCATGTGGAGAGACGTTCGTTCATCTAGCACAAAGGGAACGGGTTGCAGGAGAAACTTTTACTCTGGTTTCTCAGTCTGTTTCCTAGTGCCGGTTTGAAGTTCCTGCAGTTTTCACTGTAAAACCGAGTTGGAGCTAGTACCTCCCCATATATATGTATGGAGTGGAGTTTGCAACTGAAAAGAAACTTTGTGTTCCCAACAAGCTAGGTGAAGGACGGCTTTCACACACACTTATCTCTCAGAACTGAGCATGTGGAGAGACGTTCGTTCATCTAGCACAAAGGGAACGGGTTGCAGGAGAAACTTTTACTCTGGTTTCTCAGTCTGTTTCCTAGTGCCGGTTTGAAGTTCCTGCAGTTTTCACTGTAAAACCGAGTTGGAGCTAGTACCTCCCCATATATATGTATGGAGTGGAGTTTGCAACTGAAAAGAAACTTTGTGTTCCCAACAAGCTAGGTGAAGGACGGCTTTCACACACACTTATCTCTCAGAACTGAGCATGTGGAGAGACGTTCGTTCATCTAGCACAAAGGGAACGGGTTGCAGGAGAAACTTTTACTCTGGTTTCTCAGTCTGTTTCCTAGTGCCGGTTTGAAGTTCCTGCAGTTTTCACTGTAAAACCGAGTTGGAGCTAGTACCTCCCCATATATATGTATGGAGTGGAGTTTGCAACTGAAAAGAAACTTTGTGTTCCCAACAAGCTAGGTGAAGGACGGCTTTCACACACACTTATCTCTCAGAACTGAGCATGTGGAGAGACGTTCGTTCATCTAGCACAAAGGGAACGGGTTGCAGGAGAAACTTTTACTCTGGTTTCTCAGTCTGTTTCCTAGTGCCGGTTTGAAGTTCCTGCAGTTTTCACTGTAAAACCGAGTTGGAGCTAGTACCTCCCCATATATATGTATGGAGTGGAGTTTGCAACTGAAAAGAAACTTTGTGTTCCCAACAAGCTAGGTGAAGGACGGCTTTCACACACACTTATCTCTCAGAACTGAGCATGTGGAGAGACGTTCGTTCATCTAGCACAAAGGGAACGGGTTGCAGGAGAAACTTTTACTCTGGTTTCTCAGTCTGTTTCCTAGTGCCGGTTTGAAGTTCCTGCAGTTTTCACTGTAAAACCGAGTTGGAGCTTAGTACCTCCCCATATATATGTATGGAGTGGAGTTTGCAACTGAAAAGAAACTTGTGTTCCCAACAAGCTAGGTGAAGGACGGCTTTCACACACACTTATCTCTCAGAACTGAGCATGTGGAGAGACGTTCGTTCATCTAGCACAAAGGGAACGGGTTGCAGGAGAAACTTTTACTCTGGTTTCTCAGTCTGTTTCCTAGTGCCGGTTTGAAGTTCCTGCAGTTTTCACTGTAAAACCGAGTTGGAGCTAGTACCTCCCCATATATATGTATGGAGTGGAGTTTGCAACTGAAAAGAAACTTTGTGTTCCCAACAAGCTAGGTGAAGGACGGCTTTCACACACACTTATCTCTCAGAACTGAGCATGTGGAGAGACGTTCGTTCATCTAGCACAAAGGGAACGGGTTGCAGGAGAAACTTTTACTCTGGTTTCTCAGTCTGTTTCCTAGTGCCGGTTTGAAGTTCCTGCAGTTTTCACTGTAAAACCGAGTTGGAGCTAGTACCTCCCCATATATATGTATGGAGTGGAGTTTGCAACTGAAAAGAAACTTTGTGTTCCCAACAAGCTAGGTGAAGGACGGCTTTCACACACACTTATCTCTCAGAACTGAGCATGTGGAGAGACGTTCGTTCATCTAGCACAAAGGGAACGGGTTGCAGGAGAAACTTTTACTCTGGTTTCTCAGTCTGTTTCCTAGTGCCGGTTTGAAGTTCCTGCAGTTTTCACTGTAAAACCGAGTTGGAGCTAGTACCTCCCCATATATATGTATGGAGTGGAGTTTGCAACTGAAAAGAAACTTTGTGTTCCCAACAAGCTAGGTGAAGGACGGCTTTCACACACACTTATCTCTCAGAACTGAGCATGTGGAGAGACGTTCGTTCATCTAGCACAAAGGGAACGGGTTGCAGGAGAAACTTTTACTCTGGTTTCTCAGTCTGTTTCCTAGTGCCGGTTTGAAGTTCCTGCAGTTTTCACTGTAAAACCGAGTTGGAGCTAGTACCTCCCCATATATATGTATGGAGTGGAGTTTGCAACTGAAAAGAAACTTTGTGTTCCCAACAAGCTAGGTGAAGGACGGCTTTCACACACACTTATCTCTCAGAACTGAGCATGTGGAGAGACGTTCGTTCATCTAGCACAAAGGGAACGGGTTGCAGGAGAAACTTTTACTCTGGTTTCTCAGTCTGTTTCCTAGTGCCGGTTTGAAGTTCCTGCAGTTTTCACTGTAAAACCGAGTTGGAGCTAGTACCTCCCCATATATATGTATGGAGTGGAGTTTGCAACTGAAAAGAAACTTTGTGTTCCCAACAAGCTAGGTGAAGGACGGCTTTCACACACACTTATCTCTCAGAACTGAGCATGTGGAGAGACGTTCGTTCATCTAGCACAAAGGGAACGGGTTGCAGGAGAAACTTTTACTCTGGTTTCTCAGTCTGTTTCCTAGTGCCGGTTTGAAGTTCCTGCAGTTTTCACTGTAAAACCGAGTTGGAGCTAGTACCTCCCCATATATATGTATGGAGTGGAGTTTGCAACTGAAAAGAAACTTTGTGTTCCCAACAAGCTAGGTGAAGGACGGCTTTCACACACACTTATCTCTCAGAACTGAGCATGTGGAGAGACGTTCGTTCATCTAGCACAAAGGGAACGGGTTGCAGGAGAAACTTTTACTCTGGTTTCTCAGTCTGTTTCCTAGTGCCGGTTTGAAGTTCCTGCAGTTTTCACTGTAAAACCGAGTTGGAGCTAGTACCTCCCCATATATATGTATGGAGTGGAGTTTGCAACTGAAAAGAAACTTTGTGTTCCCAACAAGCTAGGTGAAGGACGGCTTTCACACACACTTATCTCTCAGAACTGAGCATGTGGAGAGACGTTCGTTCATCTAGCACAAAGGGAACGGGTTGCAGGAGAAACTTTTACTCTGGTTTCTCAGTCTGTTTCCTAGTGCCGGTTTGAAGTTCCTGCAGTTTTCACTGTAAAACCGAGTTGGAGCTAGTACCTCCCCATATATATGTATGGAGTGGAGTTTGCAACTGAAAAGAAACTTTGTGTTCCCAACAAGCTAGGTGAAGG
This sequence comes from Camelus ferus, assembly GCF_009834535.1. NCBI lineage: Eukaryota > Metazoa > Chordata > Mammalia > Artiodactyla > Camelidae > Camelus > Camelus ferus. The sequence continues at coordinate 2,167 of NW_022588724.1, read as the reverse complement.
ACGGCTTTCACACACACTTATCTCTCAGAACTGAGCATGTGGAGAGACGTTCGTTCATCTAGCACAAAGGGAACGGGTTGCAGGAGAAACTTTTACTCTGGTTTCTCAGTCTGTTTCCTAGTGCCGGTTTGAAGTTCCTGCAGTTTTCACTGTAAAACCGAGTTGGAGCTAGTACCTCCCCATATATATGTATGGAGTGGAGTTTGCAACTGAAAAGAAACTTTGTGTTCCCAACAAGCTAGGTGAAGGACGGCTTTCACACACACTTATCTCTCAGAACTGAGCATGTGGAGAGACGTTCGTTCATCTAGCACAAAGGGAACGGGTTGCAGGAGAAACTTTTACTCTGGTTTCTCAGTCTGTTTCCTAGTGCCGGTTTGAAGTTCCTGCAGTTTTCACTGTAAAACCGAGTTGGAGCTAGTACCTCCCCATATATATGTATGGAGTGGAGTTTGCAACTGAAAAGAAACTTTGTGTTCCCAACAAGCTAGGTGAAGGACGGCTTTCACACACACTTATCTCTCAGAACTGAGCATGTGGAGAGACGTTCGTTCATCTAGCACAAATGGAACGGGTTGCAGGAGAAACTTTTACTCTGGTTTCTCAGTCTGTTTCCTAGTGCCGGTTTGAAGTTCCTGCAGTTTTCACTGTAAAACTGAGTTGGAGCTAGTACCTCCCCATATATATGTATGGAGTGGAGTTTGCAACTGAAAAGAAACTTTGTGTTCCCAACAAGCTAGGTGAAGGACGGCTTTCACACACACATTATCTCTCAGAACTGAGCATGTGGAGAGACGTTCGTTCATCTAGCACAAAGGGAACGGGTTGCAGGAGAAACTTTTACTCTGGTTTCTCAGTCTGTTTCCTAGTGCCGGTTTGAAGTTCCTGCAGTTTTCACTGTAAAACCGAGTTGGAGCTAGTACCTCCCCATATATATGTATGGAGTGGAGTTTGCAACTGAAAAGAAACTTTGTGTTCCCAACAAGCTAGGTGAAGGACGGCTTTCACACACACATTATCTCTCAGAACTGAGCATGTGGAGAGACGTTCGTTCATCTAGCACAAATGGAACGGGTTGCAGGAGAAACTTTTACTCTGGTTTCTCAGTCTGTTTCCTAGTGCCGGTTTAGAAGTTCCTGCAGTTTTCACTGTAAAACCGAGTTGGAGCTAGTACCTCCCCATATATATGTATGGAGTGGAGTTTGCAACTGAAAAGAAACTTTGTGTTCCCATCAAGCTAGGTGAAGGACGGCTTTCACACACACATATCTCTAAGAACTGAGCATGTGGAGAGACGTTTGTTCATCTAGCACAAATGGAACGGGTTGCAGGAGAAACTTTTACTCTGGTTTCTCTGTCTGTTTCCTAGTGCCGGTTAGAAGTTCCTGCAGTTTTCACTGTAAAACCGAGTTGGAGCTAGTACCTCCCCATATATATGTATGGTGTGGAGTTTGCAACTGAAAAGAAACTTTGTGTTCCCAACAAGCTAGATGAATACGGCTTTCACACACACATATCTCTCAGAACTGAGCATGTGGAGAGACGTTCGTTCATCTAGCACAAATGGAACGGGTTGCAGGAGAACTTTTACTCTGGTTTCTCAGTCTGTTTCCTAGTGCCGGTTTGAAGTTCCTGCAGTTTTCACTGTAAAACCGAGTTGGAGCTAGTACCTCCCCATATATATGTATGGAGTGGAGTTTGCTACTGAAAAGAAACTTTGTGTTCCCAACAATCTAGGTGAAGGACTTCTTTCACACACACTTATCTCTCAGAACTGAGCATGTGGAGAGACGTTCGTTCATCTAGCACAAAGGGAACGGGTTGCAGGAGATACTTTTACTCTGGTTTCTCAGTCTGTTTCCTAGTGCCGGTTTGAAGTTCCTGCAGTTTTCACTGTAAAACCGAGTTGGAGCTAGTACCTCCCCATATATATGTATGGAGTGGAGTTTGCAACTGAAAAGAAACTTTGTGTTCCCAACAAGCTAGGTGAAGGACGGCTTTCACACACACTTATCTCTCAGAACTGAGCATGTGGAGAGACGTTCGTTCATCTAGCACAAATGGAACGGGTTGCAGGAGAAACTATTTACTCTGGTTTCTCATTCTGTTTCCTAGTGCCGGTTTGAATTTCCTGCAGTTTTCACTGTAAAATCGAGTTGGAGCTAGT
>NW_022588723.1:0-10775 GCF_009834535.1 Camelus ferus | reverse complement strand
TGTAGTTTGCAACTGAAAAGGAACTTTGTGTTCCCAACAATCTAGTTGAAGGACGGCTTTCACACACACTTATCTCTCAGAACTGAGCATGTGGAGAGACGTTCGTTCATCTAGCACAAAGGGAACGGGTTGCAGGAGAAACTTTTACTCTAGTTTCTCAGTGTGTTTCCTAGTGCCGGTTTGAAGTTCCTGCAGTTTTCACTGTAAAACCGAGTTGGAGCTAGTACCTCCCCATATATATGTATGGAGTGTAGTTTGCAACTGAAAAGGAACTTTGTGTTCCCAACAATCTAGTTGAAGGACGGCTTTCACACACACTTATCTCTCAGAACTGAGCATGTGGAGAGACGTTCGTTCATCTAGCACAAAGGGAACGGGTTGCAGGAGAAACTTTTACTCTAGTTTCTCAGTGTGTTTCCTAGTGCCGGTTTGAAGTTCCTGCAGTTTTCACTGTAAAACCGAGTTGGAGCTAGTACCTCCCCATATATATGTATGGAGTGTAGTTTGCAACTGAAAAGGAACTTTGTGTTCCCAACAATCTAGTTGAAGGACGGCTTTCACACACACTTATCTCTCAGAACTGAGCATGTGGAGAGACGTTCGTTCATCTAGCACAAAGGGAACGGGTTGCAGGAGAAACTTTTACTCTAGTTTCTCAGTGTGTTTCCTAGTGCCGGTTTGAAGTTCCTGCAGTTTTCACTGTAAAACCGAGTTGGAGCTAGTACCTCCCCATATATATGTATGGAGTGTAGTTTGCAACTGAAAAGGAACTTTGTGTTCCCAACAATCTAGTTGAAGGACGGCTTTCACACACACTTATCTCTCAGAACTGAGCATGTGGAGAGACGTTCGTTCATCTAGCACAAAGGGAACGGGTTGCAGGAGAAACTTTTACTCTAGTTTCTCAGTGTGTTTCCTAGTGCCGGTTTGAAGTTCCTGCAGTTTTCACTGTAAAACCGAGTTGGAGCTAGTACCTCCCCATATATATGTATGGAGTGTAGTTTGCAACTGAAAAGGAACTTTGTGTTCCCAACAATCTAGTTGAAGGACGGCTTTCACACACACTTATCTCTCAGAACTGAGCATGTGGAGAGACGTTCGTTCATCTAGCACAAAGGGAACGGGTTGCAGGAGAAACTTTTACTCTAGTTTCTCAGTGTGTTTCCTAGTGCCGGTTTGAAGTTCCTGCAGTTTTCACTGTAAAACCGAGTTGGAGCTAGTACCTCCCCATATATATGTATGGAGTGTAGTTTGCAACTGAAAAGGAACTTTGTGTTCCCAACAATCTAGTTGAAGGACGGCTTTCACACACACTTATCTCTCAGAACTGAGCATGTGGAGAGACGTTCGTTCATCTAGCACAAAGGGAACGGGTTGCAGGAGAAACTTTTACTCTAGTTTCTCAGTGTGTTTCCTAGTGCCGGTTTGAAGTTCCTGCAGTTTTCACTGTAAAACCGAGTTGGAGCTAGTACCTCCCCATATATATGTATGGAGTGTAGTTTGCAACTGAAAAGGAACTTTGTGTTCCCAACAATCTAGTTGAAGGACGGCTTTCACACACACTTATCTCTCAGAACTGAGCATGTGGAGAGACGTTCGTTCATCTAGCACAAAGGGAACGGGTTGCAGGAGAAACTTTTACTCTAGTTTCTCAGTGTGTTTCCTAGTGCCGGTTTGAAGTTCCTGCAGTTTTCACTGTAAAACCGAGTTGGAGCTAGTACCTCCCCATATATATGTATGGAGTGTAGTTTGCAACTGAAAAGGAACTTTGTGTTCCCAACAATCTAGTTGAAGGACGGCTTTCACACACACTTATCTCTCAGAACTGAGCATGTGGAGAGACGTTCGTTCATCTAGCACAAAGGGAACGGGTTGCAGGAGAAACTTTTACTCTAGTTTCTCAGTGTGTTTCCTAGTGCCGGTTTGAAGTTCCTGCAGTTTTCACTGTAAAACCGAGTTGGAGCTAGTACCTCCCCATATATATGTATGGAGTGTAGTTTGCAACTGAAAAGGAACTTTGTGTTCCCAACAATCTAGTTGAAGGACGGCTTTCACACACACTTATCTCTCAGAACTGAGCATGTGGAGAGACGTTCGTTCATCTAGCACAAAGGGAACGGGTTGCAGGAGAAACTTTTACTCTAGTTTCTCAGTGTGTTTCCTAGTGCCGGTTTGAAGTTCCTGCAGTTTTCACTGTAAAACCGAGTTGGAGCTAGTACCTCCCCATATATATGTATGGAGTGTAGTTTGCAACTGAAAAGGAACTTTGTGTTCCCAACAATCTAGTTGAAGGACGGCTTTCACACACACTTATCTCTCAGAACTGAGCATGTGGAGAGACGTTCGTTCATCTAGCACAAAGGGAACGGGTTGCAGGAGAAACTTTTACTCTAGTTTCTCAGTGTGTTTCCTAGTGCCGGTTTGAAGTTCCTGCAGTTTTCACTGTAAAACCGAGTTGGAGCTAGTACCTCCCCATATATATGTATGGAGTGTAGTTTGCAACTGAAAAGGAACTTTGTGTTCCCAACAATCTAGTTGAAGGACGGCTTTCACACACACTTATCTCTCAGAACTGAGCATGTGGAGAGACGTTCGTTCATCTAGCACAAAGGGAACGGGTTGCAGGAGAAACTTTTACTCTAGTTTCTCAGTGTGTTTCCTAGTGCCGGTTTGAAGTTCCTGCAGTTTTCACTGTAAAACCGAGTTGGAGCTAGTACCTCCCCATATATATGTATGGAGTGTAGTTTGCAACTGAAAAGGAACTTTGTGTTCCCAACAATCTAGTTGAAGGACGGCTTTCACACACACTTATCTCTCAGAACTGAGCATGTGGAGAGACGTTCGTTCATCTAGCACAAAGGGAACGGGTTGCAGGAGAAACTTTTACTCTAGTTTCTCAGTGTGTTTCCTAGTGCCGGTTTGAAGTTCCTGCAGTTTTCACTGTAAAACCGAGTTGGAGCTAGTACCTCCCCATATATATGTATGGAGTGTAGTTTGCAACTGAAAAGGAACTTTGTGTTCCCAACAATCTAGTTGAAGGACGGCTTTCACACACACTTATCTCTCAGAACTGAGCATGTGGAGAGACGTTCGTTCATCTAGCACAAAGGGAACGGGTTGCAGGAGAAACTTTTACTCTAGTTTCTCAGTGTGTTTCCTAGTGCCGGTTTGAAGTTCCTGCAGTTTTCACTGTAAAACCGAGTTGGAGCTAGTACCTCCCCATATATATGTATGGAGTGTAGTTTGCAACTGAAAAGGAACTTTGTGTTCCCAACAATCTAGTTGAAGGACGGCTTTCACACACACTTATCTCTCAGAACTGAGCATGTGGAGAGACGTTCGTTCATCTAGCACAAAGGGAACGGGTTGCAGGAGAAACTTTTACTCTAGTTTCTCAGTGTGTTTCCTAGTGCCGGTTTGAAGTTCCTGCAGTTTTCACTGTAAAACCGAGTTGGAGCTAGTACCTCCCCATATATATGTATGGAGTGTAGTTTGCAACTGAAAAGGAACTTTGTGTTCCCAACAATCTAGTTGAAGGACGGCTTTCACACACACTTATCTCTCAGAACTGAGCATGTGGAGAGACGTTCGTTCATCTAGCACAAAGGGAACGGGTTGCAGGAGAAACTTTTACTCTAGTTTCTCAGTGTGTTTCCTAGTGCCGGTTTGAAGTTCCTGCAGTTTTCACTGTAAAACCGAGTTGGAGCTAGTACCTCCCCATATATATGTATGGAGTGTAGTTTGCAACTGAAAAGGAACTTTGTGTTCCCAACAATCTAGTTGAAGGACGGCTTTCACACACACTTATCTCTCAGAACTGAGCATGTGGAGAGACGTTCGTTCATCTAGCACAAAGGGAACGGGTTGCAGGAGAAACTTTTACTCTAGTTTCTCAGTGTGTTTCCTAGTGCCGGTTTGAAGTTCCTGCAGTTTTCACTGTAAAACCGAGTTGGAGCTAGTACCTCCCCATATATATGTATGGAGTGTAGTTTGCAACTGAAAAGGAACTTTGTGTTCCCAACAATCTAGTTGAAGGACGGCTTTCACACACACTTATCTCTCAGAACTGAGCATGTGGAGAGACGTTCGTTCATCTAGCACAAAGGGAACGGGTTGCAGGAGAAACTTTTACTCTAGTTTCTCAGTGTGTTTCCTAGTGCCGGTTTGAAGTTCCTGCAGTTTTCACTGTAAAACCGAGTTGGAGCTAGTACCTCCCCATATATATGTATGGAGTGTAGTTTGCAACTGAAAAGGAACTTTGTGTTCCCAACAATCTAGTTGAAGGACGGCTTTCACACACACTTATCTCTCAGAACTGAGCATGTGGAGAGACGTTCGTTCATCTAGCACAAAGGGAACGGGTTGCAGGAGAAACTTTTACTCTAGTTTCTCAGTGTGTTTCCTAGTGCCGGTTTGAAGTTCCTGCAGTTTTCACTGTAAAACCGAGTTGGAGCTAGTACCTCCCCATATATATGTATGGAGTGTAGTTTGCAACTGAAAAGGAACTTTGTGTTCCCAACAATCTAGTTGAAGGACGGCTTTCACACACACTTATCTCTCAGAACTGAGCATGTGGAGAGACGTTCGTTCATCTAGCACAAAGGGAACGGGTTGCAGGAGAAACTTTTACTCTAGTTTCTCAGTGTGTTTCCTAGTGCCGGTTTGAAGTTCCTGCAGTTTTCACTGTAAAACCGAGTTGGAGCTAGTACCTCCCCATATATATGTATGGAGTGTAGTTTGCAACTGAAAAGGAACTTTGTGTTCCCAACAATCTAGTTGAAGGACGGCTTTCACACACACTTATCTCTCAGAACTGAGCATGTGGAGAGACGTTCGTTCATCTAGCACAAAGGGAACGGGTTGCAGGAGAAACTTTTACTCTAGTTTCTCAGTGTGTTTCCTAGTGCCGGTTTGAAGTTCCTGCAGTTTTCACTGTAAAACCGAGTTGGAGCTAGTACCTCCCCATATATATGTATGGAGTGTAGTTTGCAACTGAAAAGGAACTTTGTGTTCCCAACAATCTAGTTGAAGGACGGCTTTCACACACACTTATCTCTCAGAACTGAGCATGTGGAGAGACGTTCGTTCATCTAGCACAAAGGGAACGGGTTGCAGGAGAAACTTTTACTCTAGTTTCTCAGTGTGTTTCCTAGTGCCGGTTTGAAGTTCCTGCAGTTTTCACTGTAAAACCGAGTTGGAGCTAGTACCTCCCCATATATATGTATGGAGTGTAGTTTGCAACTGAAAAGGAACTTTGTGTTCCCAACAATCTAGTTGAAGGACGGCTTTCACACACACTTATCTCTCAGAACTGAGCATGTGGAGAGACGTTCGTTCATCTAGCACAAAGGGAACGGGTTGCAGGAGAAACTTTTACTCTAGTTTCTCAGTGTGTTTCCTAGTGCCGGTTTGAAGTTCCTGCAGTTTTCACTGTAAAACCGAGTTGGAGCTAGTACCTCCCCATATATATGTATGGAGTGTAGTTTGCAACTGAAAAGGAACTTTGTGTTCCCAACAATCTAGTTGAAGGACGGCTTTCACACACACTTATCTCTCAGAACTGAGCATGTGGAGAGACGTTCGTTCATCTAGCACAAAGGGAACGGGTTGCAGGAGAAACTTTTACTCTAGTTTCTCAGTGTGTTTCCTAGTGCCGGTTTGAAGTTCCTGCAGTTTTCACTGTAAAACCGAGTTGGAGCTAGTACCTCCCCATATATATGTATGGAGTGTAGTTTGCAACTGAAAAGGAACTTTGTGTTCCCAACAATCTAGTTGAAGGACGGCTTTCACACACACTTATCTCTCAGAACTGAGCATGTGGAGAGACGTTCGTTCATCTAGCACAAAGGGAACGGGTTGCAGGAGAAACTTTTACTCTAGTTTCTCAGTGTGTTTCCTAGTGCCGGTTTGAAGTTCCTGCAGTTTTCACTGTAAAACCGAGTTGGAGCTAGTACCTCCCCATATATATGTATGGAGTGTAGTTTGCAACTGAAAAGGAACTTTGTGTTCCCAACAATCTAGTTGAAGGACGGCTTTCACACACACTTATCTCTCAGAACTGAGCATGTGGAGAGACGTTCGTTCATCTAGCACAAAGGGAACGGGTTGCAGGAGAAACTTTTACTCTAGTTTCTCAGTGTGTTTCCTAGTGCCGGTTTGAAGTTCCTGCAGTTTTCACTGTAAAACCGAGTTGGAGCTAGTACCTCCCCATATATATGTATGGAGTGTAGTTTGCAACTGAAAAGGAACTTTGTGTTCCCAACAATCTAGTTGAAGGACGGCTTTCACACACACTTATCTCTCAGAACTGAGCATGTGGAGAGACGTTCGTTCATCTAGCACAAAGGGAACGGGTTGCAGGAGAAACTTTTACTCTAGTTTCTCAGTGTGTTTCCTAGTGCCGGTTTGAAGTTCCTGCAGTTTTCACTGTAAAACCGAGTTGGAGCTAGTACCTCCCCATATATATGTATGGAGTGTAGTTTGCAACTGAAAAGGAACTTTGTGTTCCCAACAATCTAGTTGAAGGACGGCTTTCACACACACTTATCTCTCAGAACTGAGCATGTGGAGAGACGTTCGTTCATCTAGCACAAAGGGAACGGGTTGCAGGAGAAACTTTTACTCTAGTTTCTCAGTGTGTTTCCTAGTGCCGGTTTGAAGTTCCTGCAGTTTTCACTGTAAAACCGAGTTGGAGCTAGTACCTCCCCATATATATGTATGGAGTGTAGTTTGCAACTGAAAAGGAACTTTGTGTTCCCAACAATCTAGTTGAAGGACGGCTTTCACACACACTTATCTCTCAGAACTGAGCATGTGGAGAGACGTTCGTTCATCTAGCACAAAGGGAACGGGTTGCAGGAGAAACTTTTACTCTAGTTTCTCAGTGTGTTTCCTAGTGCCGGTTTGAAGTTCCTGCAGTTTTCACTGTAAAACCGAGTTGGAGCTAGTACCTCCCCATATATATGTATGGAGTGTAGTTTGCAACTGAAAAGGAACTTTGTGTTCCCAACAATCTAGTTGAAGGACGGCTTTCACACACACTTATCTCTCAGAACTGAGCATGTGGAGAGACGTTCGTTCATCTAGCACAAAGGGAACGGGTTGCAGGAGAAACTTTTACTCTAGTTTCTCAGTGTGTTTCCTAGTGCCGGTTTGAAGTTCCTGCAGTTTTCACTGTAAAACCGAGTTGGAGCTAGTACCTCCCCATATATATGTATGGAGTGTAGTTTGCAACTGAAAAGGAACTTTGTGTTCCCAACAATCTAGTTGAAGGACGGCTTTCACACACACTTATCTCTCAGAACTGAGCATGTGGAGAGACGTTCGTTCATCTAGCACAAAGGGAACGGGTTGCAGGAGAAACTTTTACTCTAGTTTTCTCAGTGTGTTTCCTAGTGCCGGTTTGAAGTTCCTGCAGTTTTCACTGTAAAACCGAGTTGGAGCTAGTACCTCCCCATATATATGTATGGAGTGTAGTTTGCAACTGAAAAGGAACTTTGTGTTCCCAACAATCTAGTTGAAGGACGGCTTTCACACACACTTATCTCTCAGAACTGAGCATGTGGAGAGACGTTCGTTCATCTAGCACAAAGGGAACGGGTTGCAGGAGAAACTTTTACTCTAGTTTCTCAGTGTGTTTCCTAGTGCCGGTTTGAAGTTCCTGCAGTTTTCACTGTAAAACCGAGTTGGAGCTAGTACCTCCCCATATATATGTATGGAGTGTAGTTTGCAACTGAAAAGGAACTTTGTGTTCCCAACAATCTAGTTGAAGGACGGCTTTCACACACACTTATCTCTCAGAACTGAGCATGTGGAGAGACGTTCGTTCATCTAGCACAAAGGGAACGGGTTGCAGGAGAAACTTTTACTCTAGTTTCTCAGTGTGTTTCCTAGTGCCGGTTTGAAGTTCCTGCAGTTTTCACTGTAAAACCGAGTTGGAGCTAGTACCTCCCCATATATATGTATGGAGTGTAGTTTGCAACTGAAAAGGAACTTTGTGTTCCCAACAATCTAGTTGAAGGACGGCTTTCACACACACTTATCTCTCAGAACTGAGCATGTGGAGAGACGTTCGTTCATCTAGCACAAAGGGAACGGGTTGCAGGAGAAACTTTTACTCTAGTTTCTCAGTGTGTTTCCTAGTGCCGGTTTGAAGTTCCTGCAGTTTTCACTGTAAAACCGAGTTGGAGCTAGTACCTCCCCATATATATGTATGGAGTGTAGTTTGCAACTGAAAAGGAACTTTGTGTTCCCAACAATCTAGTTGAAGGACGGCTTTCACACACACTTATCTCTCAGAACTGAGCATGTGGAGAGACGTTCGTTCATCTAGCACAAAGGGAACGGGTTGCAGGAGAAACTTTTACTCTAGTTTCTCAGTGTGTTTCCTAGTGCCGGTTTGAAGTTCCTGCAGTTTTCACTGTAAAACCGAGTTGGAGCTAGTACCTCCCCATATATATGTATGGAGTGTAGTTTGCAACTGAAAAGGAACTTTGTGTTCCCAACAATCTAGTTGAAGGACGGCTTTCACACACACTTATCTCTCAGAACTGAGCATGTGGAGAGACGTTCGTTCATCTAGCACAAAGGGAACGGGTTGCAGGAGAAACTTTTACTCTAGTTTCTCAGTGTGTTTCCTAGTGCCGGTTTGAAGTTCCTGCAGTTTTCACTGTAAAACCGAGTTGGAGCTAGTACCTCCCCATATATATGTATGGAGTGTAGTTTGCAACTGAAAAGGAACTTTGTGTTCCCAACAATCTAGTTGAAGGACGGCTTTCACACACACTTATCTCTCAGAACTGAGCATGTGGAGAGACGTTCGTTCATCTAGCACAAAGGGAACGGGTTGCAGGAGAAACTTTTACTCTAGTTTCTCAGTGTGTTTCCTAGTGCCGGTTTGAAGTTCCTGCAGTTTTCACTGTAAAACCGAGTTGGAGCTAGTACCTCCCCATATATATGTATGGAGTGTAGTTTGCAACTGAAAAGGAACTTTGTGTTCCCAACAATCTAGTTGAAGGACGGCTTTCACACACACTTATCTCTCAGAACTGAGCATGTGGAGAGACGTTCGTTCATCTAGCACAAAGGGAACGGGTTGCAGGAGAAACTTTTACTCTAGTTTCTCAGTGTGTTTCCTAGTGCCGGTTTGAAGTTCCTGCAGTTTTCACTGTAAAACCGAGTTGGAGCTAGTACCTCCCCATATATATGTATGGAGTGTAGTTTGCAACTGAAAAGGAACTTTGTGTTCCCAACAATCTAGTTGAAGGACGGCTTTCACACACACTTATCTCTCAGAACTGAGCATGTGGAGAGACGTTCGTTCATCTAGCACAAAGGGAACGGGTTGCAGGAGAAACTTTTACTCTAGTTTCTCAGTGTGTTTCCTAGTGCCGGTTTGAAGTTCCTGCAGTTTTCACTGTAAAACCGAGTTGGAGCTAGTACCTCCCCATATATATGTATGGAGTGTAGTTTGCAACTGAAAAGGAACTTTGTGTTCCCAACAATCTAGTTGAAGGACGGCTTTCACACACACTTATCTCTCAGAACTGAGCATGTGGAGAGACGTTCGTTCATCTAGCACAAAGGGAACGGGTTGCAGGAGAAACTTTTACTCTAGTTTCTCAGTGTGTTTCCTAGTGCCGGTTTGAAGTTCCTGCAGTTTTCACTGTAAAACCGAGTTGGAGCTAGTACCTCCCCATATATATGTATGGAGTGTAGTTTGCAACTGAAAAGGAACTTTGTGTTCCCAACAATCTAGTTGAAGGACGGCTTTCACACACACTTATCTCTCAGAACTGAGCATGTGGAGAGACGTTCGTTCATCTAGCACAAAGGGAACGGGTTGCAGGAGAAACTTTTACTCTAGTTTCTCAGTGTGTTTCCTAGTGCCGGTTTGAAGTTCCTGCAGTTTTCACTGTAAAACCGAGTTGGAGCTAGTACCTCCCCATATATATGTATGGAGTGTAGTTTGCAACTGAAAAGGAACTTTGTGTTCCCAACAATCTAGTTGAAGGACGGCTTTCACACACACTTATCTCTCAGAACTGAGCATGTGGAGAGACGTTCGTTCATCTAGCACAAAGGGAACGGGTTGCAGGAGAAACTTTTACTCTAGTTTCTCAGTGTGTTTCCTAGTGCCGGTTTGAAGTTCCTGCAGTTTTCACTGTAAAACCGAGTTGGAGCTAGTACCTCCCCATATATATGTATGGAGTGTAGTTTGCAACTGAAAAGGAACTTTGTGTTCCCAACAATCTAGTTGAAGGACGGCTTTCACACACACTTATCTCTCAGAACTGAGCATGTGGAGAGACGTTCGTTCATCTAGCACAAAGGGAACGGGTTGCAGGAGAAACTTTTACTCTAGTTTCTCAGTGTGTTTCCTAGTGCCGGTTTGAAGTTCCTGCAGTTTTCACTGTAAAACCGAGTTGGAGCTAGTACCTCCCCATATATATGTATGGAGTGTAGTTTGCAACTGAAAAGGAACTTTGTGTTCCCAACAATCTAGTTGAAGGACGGCTTTCACACACACTTATCTCTCAGAACTGAGCATGTGGAGAGACGTTCGTTCATCTAGCACAAAGGGAACGGGTTGCAGGAGAAACTTTTACTCTAGTTTCTCAGTGTGTTTCCTAGTGCCGGTTTGAAGTTCCTGCAGTTTTCACTGTAAAACCGAGTTGGAGCTAGTACCTCCCCATATATATGTATGGAGTGTAGTTTGCAACTGAAAAGGAACTTTGTGTTCCCAACAATCTAGTTGAAGGACGGCTTTCACACAG
>NW_022588722.1:0-10776 GCF_009834535.1 Camelus ferus | reverse complement strand
ACTGCAGGAACTTCAAACCGGCACTAGGAAACACACTGAGAAAAATTAGAAAAAATTTCTCCTGCAACCCGTTCCCTTTGTGCTAGATGAACGAACGTTTCTCCACATGCTCAGTTCAGAGAGATAAGTGTGAGTGAAAGCCGTACTTCACCTAGCTTGTTGGGAACACAAAGTTTCTTTTCAGTTGCAACCTGCAATCAATGCATATATATTGGGTGGTACTCTCTCCAACTCGATTTTACAGTGAAAACTGCTGGAAATTCAAACCGGCACTAGGAAACAAAGGGAGAAACCAGAGAAAAAGTTTCTCCTGCAACCCGTTCCCTTTGTGCTAGATGAACGAACGTCTCTCCACATGTTCAGTTCTGAGAGATACTTGTGTGTGAAAGCCGTCCTTCACCTAGCTTGTTGGCAACACAGAGTTTCCTTTCAGTAGCAAAGTGTACTCCATACATATATATGGGTAGCTACTCTCTCCAACAAGGTTTTACAGTGAAAACTGCAGGAACTTCAAACCGGCACTAGGAAACAGTCTGCGAAACCAGAAAAAAATTTCTCCTGCAACCCGTTCCCTTTGTGTTAGTTGAACTAAAGTCTATCCTCATGTTCAGTTCTGGGAGATACTTGTGTGAAAGCCGTCCTTCACCTAGCTTGTTGGGAACACAAAATTTCTTTTCAGTTGCAAACTGCAATCAATGCATATATATGGGGAGGTACTCGCTCCAACTCGGTTTTACAGTGAAAACTGCTGGAAATTCAAACCGGCACTAGAAAAGACACTGAGAAACAAGAGAAAAAGTTTGTCCTGCTTCCCGTTCCCTTTGTGCTAGATGAACGAACGTCTATCCACATGCTCAGTTCTGAGAGGTAAGTGTGTGTGAAAGCCGTCCTTCACCTAGCTTGTTGGGAACACACAGTTTCTTTTCAGTAGCAAACTGTACTCCATAAATATATATGGGGAGGTACTCTTTCCAACTATGTTTTACAGTGAAAACTGCAGGAAATTCAAACCGGCACTAGGAAACACACTGAGAAACCAGAGTAAAAGTTTCTCCCGGAACCCGTTCCCTTTGTGCTAGATGAACGACCTACTCTTCATATGCTCAGTTCTCAGTGATAAGTGTGTGTGAAAGCCGTCCTTCACGTAGCTTGTTGGAAACACGGAGTTTCTTTTCAGTTGAAAACTGCACTCCATACATTTATATGAGTTTGTACAAGCTCCAAATCGGTTTTACAGTGAAAACTGCAGGAAATTCAACCGGCCCTAGGAAACACACTGAGAAACCAGAGAAAAACATTCTCCTGCAACCCATTCTCTTTGTGCTAGATGAACGAACGTCTCTCCACATGCTCAGTTCTGAGAGATAAGTGTGTGTGAACGCCGTCCTTCACCTAGCTTGTTGGGACACAAAGTTTCTTTTCAGGTGCAAACGGCAATCTATGCATATATATGGGGAGGTACTCGCTCCAACTCGGTTTTGCAGTGAAAACTGCAGGAACTTCAAACCGGCACTAGGAAACACACTGATAAACCAGAGAAATAGTTTTTCCTGCAAACCGTTCCCTTTCTGCTACATGAACAAACGTCTCTCCACATGCTCAGTTATGAGAGATAAGTGTGTGTGAAATCCGTCCTTCACCTAGCTTATTGGGAACACACAGTTTTTTTTCAGTAGCATACAGTACTCCATACATATACATGGGGAGGTACTATCTACAACTCGGTTTTACAGTGAAAACTGAAGTAACTTCAAACCGGCACTAGGAAACACACTGAGAATCCAGAGAAAAAGTTTCAACTGCAACCCGTTCCCTTTGTGCTAGATGAACGAATGTCTCTCCACATGCTCAGTTATGAGAGATAAGTGTGTCTGAAAGCCGTACTTCACCTAGCCTGTAGGGAACACGGAGTTACTTTTCAGTAGCAATCTGCACTCCATACATTTATATGGGGAAGTACTCGCTCCGACTCGGTTTAACAGTGAAAACTGCAGGAAATTCAAACCGGCACTAGGAAACACACTGAAAACAAGAGTAAAAATTTCTCCTGCAACCAGTTCCCTTTGTGCTAGATGAACGAACTTCTCTCCACAAACTCAGTTCTCAGAGATAAGTGTGTGTGAAAGCCATACTTCCCTTAGCTTGTTAGGAATACAGAGTTTCTTTTCAGTAGCAAACTGCACTCCATACATTTATATGGGTTGGTACTTGCTGCAACCTGGTTTTACAGTGAAAACTGCAGGAACTTTAAACCAGCCCTAGGAAACACACTGAGAATCCAGAGAAAAAGTTTTTCCTGCAACCCGTTCCCTTTGTGCTAGATGAACGAACGTCTCTCCACATGCTCAGTTCTGAGAGATAAGTGTGTGTGAAAGCCGTGCTTCACCTAACTTGTTGGGAACACAAAGTTTCTTTTCAGTTGCAAACTGCAATCAATGCATATATATGGGGAGGTACTCGCTCCAACTCGGGTTTACAGTGAAAACTGCAGGAATTTTAAACCAGCACTAGGAAACACACTGAGAAACCAGAGAAAAAGTTTCTCCTGCAACCCGTTCCTTCGTGCTAGATGAACGAACATCTCTCCACATGTTCAGTTCTGAGAGATACTTGTGTGTAAAAGCCGTCCTTCACCTAGCTTCTTGGGAACACAGAGTTTCTTTTCAGTAGCAAAATGTACTCCATACATATATATGGGTAGCTACTCTCTCCATCTAGGTTTTACAGTGAAAAGCGCAGGAACTTCAAACCGGCACTAGGAAACAGTCTGAGAAACCAGATAAAAATTTCTCTTGCAACCCGTTCCCTTTGTGCTAGATGAACGAACGTCTCTCCACATGTTCAGTTCTGAGAGATAATTGTGTGTGAAAGCCGTCCTTCACCTAGCTTGTTGAGAACACAGAAATTCTTTTCAGTAGCAAACTGCACTCCATAAATATATATGGGGAGGTACCCTTTCCAACTATGTTTTACAGTGAAAACTGCAGGAAATTCAAACCGGCACTAGGAAACACACTGAGAAACCAGAGTAAAAGTTTCTCCCAACCTGTTCCCTTTGTGCTAGATGAACGACCTACTCTTCATATGCTCAGTTCTCAGTGATAAGTGTGTGTGAAAGCCGTCCTTCACCTACCTTGTTGAGAACACGGAGTTTCTTTTCAGTTGCAAACTGCACTCCATACATTTATATGGTGTTGGTATAGCTCCAACTCGGTTTTACAGTGAAATCTGCAGGAACTTCAAACCGGCACTAGGAAACACTGAGAAACCAGAGTAAATGTTTCTCCTGCAAACCGTTCCCTTTGTGCTAGATGAACGAACGTCTCTCCACATGCTCAGTTCTGAGAGACAAGTGTGTGTGAAAACCGTCCTTCACCTAGCTTGTTGGGAACACAAAGTTTCTTTTCAGTTGCAAACTGCAATCAATGCATATATATGGGGAGGTACTCAATCCAACTCGGTTTTACAGTGAAAACTGCTGGAAATTCAAACCGGCACTAGGAAAAAGTCTGAGAAGCCAGAAAAAAATTTTTCCTGCAACCCGTTCCCTTTGTGCTAGATGAACGAACGTCTCTCCACATGTTCAGTTCTGAGAGATACTTGTGTGTTAAAGCCGTCCTTCACCTAGCTTGTTGGGAACACAGAGTTTCTTTTAAGTAGCAAACTGTACTCCATACATATATATGGGTAGCTACTCTCTCCATCTAGGTTTTACAGTGAAAAGCGCAGGAACTTCAAACCGGCACTAGGAAACAGTCTGAGAAACCAGACAAAAATTTCTCCTGCTACCAGTTCCCTTTGTGCTAGATGAACGAACGTCTCTCCACATGTTCAGTTCTGAGAGATAATTGTGTGTGAAAGCCGTCCTTCACCTAGCTTGTTGGGAACACAGAATTTCTTTTCAGTAGCAAACTGTACTCCATAAATATATATGGGGAGGTACTCTTTCCAAATATGTTTTACAGTGAAAACTGCAGGAAATTCAAACCGGCACTAGGAAACACTGAGAAACCAGAGAAAAGTTTCGCCTGCAACCCGTTCCCTTTGTGCTAGATGAACGACCTACTCTCCACATGCTCAGTTCTGAGAGATAAGTGTGTGTGAACGCCGTCCTTCACTTATCTTGTTGGGAAAACAAAGTTTCTTTTCAGGTGCAAACGGCAATCTATGCATATATATGGGGAGGTACTCGCTATAACTCTCGGTTTTACAGTGAAAACTGCAGGAACTTCAAACCGGCACTAGGAAACACACTAATAAAGCAGAGAAATAGTTTCTCCTGCAACCCGTTCCCTTTGTGCTAGATGAACAAACGTCTCTCCACATGCTCAGTTATGAGAGATAAGTGTGTGTGAAAGCCGTCCTTCACCTAGCTTGATGGGAACACAGTTTTTTTTCAGTAGCATACAGTACTCCATACATATACATGGGGAGGTACTATCTACAACTCGGTTTTACAGTGAAAACTGAAGTAACTTCAAACCGGCACTAGGAAACACTCTGAGAATCCAGAGAAAAAATTTTTCCTGCAACCCGTTCCCTTTGTGCTAGATGAACGAACCTCTCTCCACATGCTCAGTTCTGAGAGATAAGTGTGTGTGAAAGCCGTCCTTCACCTAGCTTGTTGGAAACACAAAGTTTCTTTTCAGTTGCAAACAGCAATCAATGCATATATTGGGGAGGTACTCGCTCCAACTCGGGTTTACAGTGAAAACTGCAGGAACTTTAAACCAGCACTAGGAAACACACTGAGAAACCAGAGAAAAAGTTTCTCCTGCAACCGGTTCCCTTTGTGCTAGATGAACGAACATCTCTCCAAATGCTCATTTCTGAGAGTTAAGTGTGTGTGAAAGCCGTCCTTCACCTAGGTTGTTGGGAACACAAAGATTCCTTTTTGTTGCAAACTGCAATCTATGCATATATATTGGGAGGTACTCACTCCAACTCGGTTTTACAGTGAAAACTGCAGGAACTTCAAACCGGCTGTAGGAAACACACTGAGAAACCAGAGAAATAGTTTCTCCTGCAACCAGTTCCCTTTGTGCTAAATGAATGAACGTCTCTCCCCATGCTCAGTTCTCAGAGATAGTGTGTGTGAAAGCCGTCCTTCACCTAGCTTTTTGGGAACACAGAGTTTCTTTTCAGTAGCAAACTGTACTCCATACATATATAGGGTTGTTACTACCTCAAACTCGGTTTTAGAGTGAAAACCGCAGGAAATTCAAACCGGCACTAGGAAACACACTGAGAAAAAATAGAAAAAATTTCTCCTGCAACCCGTTCCCTTTGTGCTAGATGAACGAACGTTTCTCCACATGCTCAGTTCTGAGAGATAAGTGTGAGTGAAAGCCGTCCTTCACCTAGCTTGTTGGGAACACAAAGTTTCTTTTCAGTTGCAACCTGCAATCAATGCATATATATGGGGTGGTACTCGCTCCAAATCGATTTTATAGTGAAAACTGCTGGAAATTCAAACCGGCACTAGGAAACACAGGGAGAAACCAGAGAAAAAGTTTCTCCTGCAACCGGTTCCCTTTGTGCTAGATGAACGAACGTCTCTCCACATGTTCAGTTCTGAGAGATACTTGTGTGTGAAAGCCGTACTTCACCTAGCTTGTTGGGAACACAGAGTTTCCTTTCAATAGCAAAGTGTACTCCATACATATATATGGGTAGCTACTCTCTCCAACTAGGTTTTACAGTGAAAAGCGCAGGAACTTCAAACCGGCACTAGGAAACAGTCTGAGAAACCAGACAAAAATTTCTCCTGCTACCCGTTCCCTTTGTGCTAGATGAACGAACGTCTCTCCACATGTTCAGTTCTGAGAGATAATTGTGTGTGAAAGCCGTCCTTCACCTAGCTTGTTGGGAACACAGAATTTCTTTTCAGTAGCAAACTGTACTCCATAAATATATGGGGAGGTACTCTTTCCAAATATGTTTTACAGTGAAAACTGCAGGAAATACAAACCGGCACTAGGAAACACACTGAGATACCAGAGTAAAAGTTTCTCCCGGAACCCGTTCCCTTTGTGCTAGATGAACGACCTACTCTCCACATGCTCAGTTCTGAGAGATAAGTGTGTGTGAACGGCGCTCTTCACTTAGCTTGTTGGGAAAACAAAGTTTCTTTTCAGGTGCAAACGGCAATCTATGCATATATATGGGGAGGTACTCGCTCCAACTCGGTTTTACAGTGAAAACTGCAGGAACTTCAAACCGGCACTAGGAAACACACTGATAAAGCAGAGAAATAGTTTCCCTGCAACCCGTTCCCTTTGTGCTAGATGAACAAACGTCTCTCCACATGCTCAGTTATGAGAGATAAGTGTGTGTGAAAGCCGTCCTTCACCTAGCTTGATGGGAACACACAGTTTTTTTTCAGTAGCATACAGTACTCCATACATATACATGGAGGTACGGTAATATCTACAACTCGGTTTTACAGTGAAAACTGAAGTAACTTCAAACCGGCACTAGGAAACACTCTGAGAATCCAGAGAAAAAATTTTTCCTGCAACCCGTTCCCTTTGTGCTAGATGAACGAACCTCTCTCCACATGCTCAGTTCTGAGAGATAAGTGTGTGTGAAAGCCGTCCTTCACCTAGCTTGTTGGAAACACAAAGTTTCTTTTCAGTTGCAAACAGCAATCAATGCATATATATGGGGAGGTACTCGCTCCAACTCGGGTTTACAGTGAAAACTGCAGGAACTTTAAACCAGCACTAGGAAACACACTGAGAAACCAGAGAAAAAGTTTCTCCTGCAACCGGTTCCCTTTGTGCTAGATGAACGAACATCTCTCCAAATGCTCATTTCTGAGAGATAAGTGTGTGTGAAAGCCGTCCTTCACCTAGGTTGTTGGGAACACAAAGATTCCTTTTTGTTGCAAACTGCAATCTATGCATATATATTGGGGGTACTCACTCCAACTCGGTTTTACAGTGAAAACTGCAGGAACTTCAAACCGGCTGTAGGAAACACACTGAGAAACCAGAGAAATAGTTTCTCCTGCAACCAGTTCCCTTTGTGCTAAATGAATGAACGTCTCTCCCCATGCTCAGTTCTCAGAGATATGTGTGTGTGAAAGCCGTCCTTCACCTAGCTTTTTGGGAACACAGAGTTTCTTTTCAGTAGCAAACTGTACTCCATACTATATAGGGTTTTACTACCTCAAACTCGGTTTTAGAGTGAAAACCGCAGGAAATTCAAACCGGCACTAGGAAACACACTGAGAAAAAATAAAAAATTTCTCCTGCAACCCGTTCCCTTTGTGCTAGATGAACGAACGTTTCTCCACATGCTCAGTTCTGAGAGATAAGTGTGAGTGAAAGCCGTCCTTCACCTAGCTTGTTGGGAACACAAAGTTTCTTTTCAGTTGCAACCTGCAATCAATGCATATATATGGGGTGGTACTCGCTCCAAATCGATTTATAGTGAAAACTGCTGGAAATTCAAACCGGCACTAGGAAACACAGGGAGAAACCAGAGAAAAAGTTTCTCCTGCAACCGGTTCCCTTTGTGCTAGATGAACGAACGTCTCTCCACATGTTCAGTTCTGAGAGATACTTGTGTGTGAAAGCCGTACTTCACCTAGCTTGTTGGGAACACAGAGTTTCCTTTCAATAGCAAAGTGTACTCCATACATATATATGGGTAGCTACTCTCTCCAACTAGGTTTTACAGTGAAAAGCGCAGGAACTTCAAACCGGCACTAGGAAACAGTCTGAGAAACCAGACAAAAATTTCTCCTGCTACCCGTTCCCTTTGTGCTAGATGAACGAACGTCTCTCCACATGTTCAGTTCTGAGAGATAATTGTGTGTGAAAGCCGTCCTTCACCTAGCTTGTTGGGAACACAGAATTTCTTTTCAGTAGCAAACTGTACTCCATAAATATATATGGGGAGGTACTCTTTCCAAATATGTTTTACAGTGAAAACTGCAGGAAATACAAACCGGCACTAGGAAACACACTGAGATACCAGAGTAAAAGTTTCTCCCGGAACCCGTTCCCTTTGTGCTAGATGAACGACCTACTCTCCACATGCTCAGTTCTGAGAGATAAGTGTGTGTGAACGGCGCTCTTCACTTAGCTTGTTGGGAAAACAAAGTTTCTTTTCAGGTGCAAACGGCAATCTATGCATTTATGGGGAGGTACTCGCTCCAACTCGGTTTTACAGTGAAAACTGCAGGAACTTCAAACCGGCACTAGGAAACACACTGATAAAGCAGAGAAATAGTTTCTCCTGCAACCCGTTCCCTTTGTGCTAGATGAACAAACGTCTCTCCACATGCTCAGTTATGAGAGATAAGTGTGTGTGAAAGCCGTCCTTCACCTAGCTTGATGGGAACACACAGTTTTTTTTCAGTAGCATACAGTACTCCATACATATACATGGGGAGATACTATCTACAACTCGGTTTTACAGTGAAAACTGAAGTAACTTCAAACCGGCACTAGGAAACACACTGAGAATCCAGAGAAAAAGTTTCTACTGCAACCCGTTCCCTTTGTGCTAGATGAACGAATGTCACTCCACATGCTCAGTTATGAGAGATAAGTGTGTGTGAAAGCCGTTCTTCACCTAGCTTGTAGGGAACACGGAGTTACTTTTCAGTAGCAAACTGCACTCCATACATTTATATGGGGAAGTACTCGCTCCGACTCGGTTTAACAGTGAAAACTGCAGAAAATTCAAACCGGCACTAGGAAACACACTGAGAACAAGTGTAAAAATTTCTCTTGCAAACTGTTCCCTTGGGGCTAGATGAACGAACTTCTCTCCACATACTCTGTTCTCAGAGATAAGTGTGTGTGAAAGCCATACTTCCCTTAGCTTGTTAGGAACATAGAGTTTCTTTTCAGTAGCAAACTGCACTCCATACATTTATATGGGGTGGTACTCGCTGCAACCTGATTTTACAGTGAAAACTGCAGGAAATTTAAACCGGCCCTAGGAAACACACTGAGAATCCAGAGAAAAAGTTTTTCCTGCAACCCGTTCCCTTTGTGCTAGATGAACGAACCTCTCCACATGCTCAGTTCTGAGAGATAAGTGTGTGTGAAAGCCGTCCTTCACCTAGCTTGTTGGAAACACAAAGTTTCTTTTCAGTTGCAAACAGCAATCAATGCATATATATGGGGAGGTACTCGCTCCAACTCGGTTTACAGTGAAAACTGCAGGAACTTTAAACCAGCACTAGGAAACACACTGAGAAACCAGAGAAAAAGTTTCTCCTGCAACCGGTTCCCTTTGTGCTAGATGAACGAACATCTCTCCAAATGCTCATTTGTGAGAGTTAAGTGTGTGTGAAAGCCGTCCTTCACCTAGGTTGTTGGGAACACAAAGATTCCTTTTAGTTGCAAACTGCAATCTATGCATATATATTGGGAGGTACTCACTCCAACTCGGTTTTACAGTGAAAACTGCAGGAACTTCAAACCGGCTCTAGGAAACACACTGAGAAACCAGAGAAATAGTTTCTCCTGCAACCAGTTCCCTTTGTGCTAAATGAATGAACGTCTCTCCCCATGCTCAGTTCTCAGAGATATGTGTGTGTGAAAGCCGTCCTTCACCTAGCTTGTTGGGAACACAGAGTTTCTTTTCAGTAGCAAACTGTACTCCATACATACATAGGGTTGTTACTACCTCAAACTCGGTTTTAGAGTGAAAACCGCAGGAAATTCAAACCGGCACTAGGAAACACACTGAGAAAAATAGAAAAAATTTCTCCTGCAACCCGTTCCCTTTGTGCTAGATGAACGAACGTTTCTCCACATGCTCAGTTCTGAGAGATAAGTGTGAGTGAAAGCCGTCCTTCACCTAGCTTGTTGGGAACACAAAGTTTCTTTTCAGTTGCAACCTGCAATCAATGCATATATATGGGGTGGTACTCGCTCCAAATCGATTTTACAGTGAATACTGCTGGAAATTCAAACCGGCACTAGGAAACACAGGGAGAAACCAGAGAAAAATTTTCTCCTGCAAACCGTTCCCTTTGTGCTAGATGAACGAACGTCTCTCCACATGTTCAGTTCTGAGAGATACTTGTGTGTGAAAGCCGTACTTCACCTAGCTTGTTAGGAACACAGAGTTTCCTTTCACTAGCAAAGTGTACTCCATACATATATATGGGTAGCTACTCTCTCCAACAAGGTTTTACAGTTAAAACTGCAGGAACTTCAAACCGGCACTAGGAAACAGTCTGAGAAATCAGAAAAAAATTTCTCCTGCAACCCGTTCCCTTATGATAGATGAACGAACGTCTGTCCACATACTAGGTTCTCAGAGATAAGTGTGTGTGAAAGCCATACTTCCCCTAGCTTGTTAGGAACACAGAGTTTCTTTTCAGTAGCAAACTGTACTCCATACATTTATATGGGTGGTACTCGCTGCAACCTGGTTTTACAGTTAAAACTACAGGAATCTCAAACCGGCCCTAGGAAACACACTGAGAAACCAGAGAAAAAGTTTCTCCTGCAACCCGTTCCCTTTGTGCTAGATGAACGAACATCTCTCCACATGCTCAGTTCTGAGAGATAAGTGTGTGTGAAAGCCGTCTTTCACATAGATTTTGGGAACACAAAGTTTCTTTTCAGTTGCAACCTGCAATCAATGCATTTATATGGGGAGGTACTCGCTTCAACACGGTTTTACAGTGAAAAGTGCTGGAAAGTCAAACCGGCACTAGGAAACACACTGAGAAACCAGAGAAAAAGTTTCTCATGCAACCCGTTCCCTTTGTGCTAGATGAACGAAAGTCTCTCCACATGC
>NW_022588721.1:0-10780 GCF_009834535.1 Camelus ferus | reverse complement strand
ACAAAGGGAACGGGGTGTTGGCAGGAGAGAAACTTTTACTCAGGTTCTCAGTCGGTTTCCTAGTGCGGTTTGAAGTTCTGCCAGTTTTCACTGTAAACTTGTTGGAGCTAGTACCTCCCCATATATATGTATGGAGGGAGTTTGCTACTGAAAAGAAACTTGTGTTCCCATCAAGCTAGGTGAAGAACGTCTTTCACACAACATATCTCTAAGAATTGAGCATGTGGAGAGACGTTGTTCATCTAGCACAAATGGAACGGGTTGCAGGAGAAACTTTTACTCTGGTTTCCTGTCTGTTCCTAGTAGCCGGTTGAAGTTCCTGCAGTTTTCACTGTAAAAACTGAGTTGGAGCTAGTACCTCCCCATATATATGTAATGGAGGGAGATTTGCAACATGAAAAGAAACTTTGGTGTTCCCAACAGAGGCTAGGTGAAGGACTGCTTTCACACACAAGTATCTCCATAAGACTGAGCATGTGGGAGAGACGTTTCGTTCATCTAGCACAAAGGGAACGGGTTGCAGGAGGAAAAGTTTACTCGGGGTTCTTCAGTCGGTTTCCTAGTGCCTGTTTGAAGTTCCTGCATTTTCACTGTAAAACCTAGTTGGAGCTAGTACCTGCCCCTATATGATGTATGGAGTGGAGTTTGCTTACTGAAAGGACATACTTTGTGTTCCCAACAGCTAGGTGAAGGACGGCTTTCACACACACTTATCTCTCAGAACTGAGCATGTGGAGAGACGTTCGTTCGTCTAGCACAAATGGAACGGGTTGCAGGAGAAACTTTTACTCTGGTTTCTCAGTCTGTTTCCTAGTGCCGGTTTGAAGTTCCTGCAGTTTTCACTGTAAAACCGAGTTGGAGCTAGTACCTCCCCATATATATGTATGGAGTAGAGTTTGCAACTGAAAAGAAACTTTGTGTTCCCAACAAGCTAGGTGAAGGACGGCTTTCACACACACATATCTCTAAGAACTGAGCATGTGGAGAGACGTTCGTTCATCTAGCACAAAGGGAACGGGTTGCAGGAGAAACTTTTACTCTGGTTTCTCAGTCGGTTTCCTAGTGCCGGTTTGAAGTTCCTGCAGTTTTCACTGTAAAACCTAGTTGGAGCTAGTACCTCCCCATATATATGTATGGAGTGGAGTTTGCAACTGAAAAGAAACTTTGTGTTCCCATCAAGCTAGGTGAAGGACTGCTTTCACACACACATATCTCTAAGAACTGAGCATGTGGAGAGACGTTCGTTCATCTAGCACAAAGGGAACGGGTTGCAGGAGAAACTTTTACTCTGGTTTCTCAGTCTGTTTCCTAGTGCCGGTTTGAAGTTCCTGCAGTTTTCACTGTAAAACCGAGTTGGAGCTAGTACCTCCCCATATATATGTATGGAGTGGAGTTTGCAACTGAAAAGAAACTTTGTGTTCCCAACAAGCTAGGTGAAGGACGGCTTTCACACACACATATCTCTAAGAACTGAGCATGTGGAGAGACGTTCGTTCATCTAGCACAAATGGAACGGGTTGCAGGAGAAACTTTTACTCTGGTTTCTCAGTCTGTTTCCTAGTGCCGGTTTGAAGTTCCTGCAGTTTTCACTGTAAAACCGAGTTGGAGCTAGTACCTCCCCATATATATGTATGGAGTGGAGTTTGCAACTGAAAGAAACTTTGTGTTCCCAACAAGCTAGGTGAAGGACGGCTTTCACACACACATTATCTCTCAGAACTGAGCATGTGGAGAGACGTTCGTTCATCTAGCACAAAGGGAACGGGTTGCAGGAGAAACTTTTACTCTGGTTTCTCAGTCTGTTTCCTAGTGCCGGTTTGAAGTTCCTGCAGTTTTCACTGTAAAACCGAGTTGGAGCTAGTACCTCCCCATATATATGTATGGAGTGGAGTTTGCAACTGAAAAGAAACTTTGTGTTCCCAACAAGCTAGGTGAAGGACGGCTTTCACACACACATTATCTCTCAGAACTGAGCATGTGGAGAGACGTTCGTTCATCTAGCACAAAGGGAACGGGTTGCAGGAGAAACTTTTACTCTGGTTTCTCAGTCTGTTTCCTAGTGCCGGTTTGAAGTTCCTGCAGTTTTCACTGTAAAACCGAGTTGGAGCTAGTACCTCCCCATATATATGTATGGAGTGGAGTTTGCAACTGAAAAGAAACTTTGTGTTCCCAACAAGCTAGGTGAAGGACGGCTTTCACACACACTTATCTCTCAGAACTGAGCATGTGGAGAGACGTTCGTTCATCTAGCACAAAGGGAACGGGTTGCAGGAGAAACTTTTACTCTGGTTTCTCAGTCTGTTTCCTAGTGCCGGTTTGAAGTTCCTGCAGTTTTCACTGTAAAACCGAGTTGGAGCTAGTACCTCCCCATATATATGTATGGAGTGGAGTTTGCAACTGAAAAGAAACTTTGTGTTCCCAACAAGCTAGGTGAAGGACGGCTTTCACACACACATATCTCTCAGAACTGAGCATGTGGAGAGACGTTCGTTCATCTAGCACAAAGGGAACGGGTTGCAGGAGAAACTTTTACTCTGGTTTCTCAGTCTGTTTCCTAGTGCCGGTTTGAAGTTCCTGCAGTTTTCACTGTAAAACCGAGTTGGAGCTAGTACCTCCCCATATATATGTATGGAGTGGAGTTTGCAACTGAAAAGAAACTTTGTGTTCCCAACAAGCTAGGTGAAGGACGGCTTTCACACACACTTATCTCTCAGAACTGAGCATGTGGAGAGACGTTCGTTCATCTAGCACAAAGGGAACGGGTTGCAGGAGAAACTTTTACTCTGGTTTCTCAGTCTGTTTCCTAGTGCCGGTTTGAAGTTCCTGCAGTTTTCACTGTAAAACCGATGTTGGAGCTAGTACCTCCCCATATATATGTATGGAGTGGAGTTTGCAACTGAAAAGAAACTTTGTGTTCCCAACAAGCTAGGTGAAGGACGGCTTTCACACACACATATCTCTAAGAACTGAGCATGTGGAGAGACGTTCGTTCATCTAGCACAAAGGGAACGGGTTGCAGGAGAAACTTTTACTCTGGTTTCTCAGTCTGTTTCCTAGTGCCGGTTTGAAGTTCCTGCAGTTTTCACTGTAAAACCGAGTTGGAGCTAGTACCTCCCCATATATGTATGGAGTGGAGTTTGCAACTGAAAAGAAACTTTGTGTTCCCAACAAGCTAGGTGAAGGACGGCTTTCACACACAATTATCTCTCAGAACTGAGCATGTGGAGAGACGTTCGTTCATCTAGCACAAAGGGAACGGGTTGCAGGAGAAACTTTTACTCTGGTTTCTCAGTCTGTTTCCTAGTGCCGGTTTGAAGTTCCTGCAGTTTTCACTGTAAAACCGAGTTGGAGCTAGTACCTCCCCATATATATGTATGGAGTGGAGTTTGCAACTGAAAAGAAACTTTGTGTTCCCAACAAGCTAGGTGAAGGACGGCTTTCACACACACATTATCTCTCAGAACTGAGCATGTGGAGAGACGTTCGTTCATCTAGCACAAAGGGAACGGGTTGCAGGAGAAACTTTTACTCTGGTTTCTCAGTCTGTTTCCTAGTGCCGGTTTGCAGTTCCTGCAGTTTTCACTGTAAAACCGTGTTGGAGCTCGTACCTCCCCATATATATGTATGGAGTGGAGTTTGCAACTGAAAAGAAATTTTGTGTTCCCAACAAGCTAGGTGAAGCACCTCTTTCACACACACTTATCTCTCAGAACTGAGCATGTGGAGAGACGTTCGTTCATCTAGCACAAAGGGAACGGGTTGCAGGAGAAACTTTTACTCTGGTTTCTCAGTCTGTTTCCTAGTGCCGGTTTGAAGTTCCTGCAGTTTTCACTGTAAAACCGAGTTGGAGCTAGTACCTCCCCATATATATGTATGGAGTGGAGTTTGCAACTGAAAAGAAACTTTGTGTTCCCAACAAGCTAGGTGAAGGACGGCTTTCACACACACTATCTCTCAGAACTGAGCATGTGGAGAGACGTTCGTTCATCTAGCACAAAGGGAACGGGTTGCAGGAGAAACTTTTACTCTGGTTTCTCAGTCTGTTTCCTAGTGCCGGTTTGAAGTTCCTGCAGTTTTCACTGTAAAACCGAGTTGGAGCTAGTACCTCCCCATATATATGTATGGAGTGGAGTTTGCAACTGAAAAGAAACTTTGTGTTCCCAACAAGCTAGGTGAAGGACGGCTTTCACACACACATATCTCTCAGAACTGAGCATGTGGAGAGACGTTCGTTCATCTAGCACAAAGGGAACGGGTTGCAGGAGAAACTTTTACTCTGGTTTCTCAGTCTGTTTCCTAGTGCCGGTTTGAAGTTCCTGCAGTTTTCACTGTAAAACCGAGTTGGAGCTAGTACCTCCCCATATATATGTATGGAGTGGAGTTTGCAACTGAAAAGAAACTTTGTGTTCCCAACAAGCTAGGTGAAGGACGGCTTTCACACACACTTATCTCTCAGAACTGAGCATGTGGAGAGACGTTCGTTCATCTAGCACAAAGGGAACGGGTTGCAGGAGAAACTTTTACTCTGGTTTCTCAGTCTGTTTCCTAGTGCCGGTTTGAAGTTCCTGCAGTTTTCACTGTAAAACCGAGTTGGAGCTAGTACCTCCCCATATATATGTATGGAGTGGAGTTTGCAACTGAAAAGAAACTTTGTGTTCCCAACAAGCTAGGTGAAGGACGGCTTTCACACACACTATCTCTCAGAACTGAGCATGTGGAGAGACGTTCGTTCATCTAGCACAAAGGGAACGGGTTGCAGGAGAAACTTTTACTCTGGTTTCTCAGTCTGTTTCCTAGTGCCGGTTTGAAGTTCCTGCAGTTTTCACTGTAAAACCGAGTTGGAGCTAGTACCTCCCCATATATATGTATGGAGTGGAGTTTGCAACTGAAAAGAAACTTTGTGTTCCCAACAAGCTAGGTGAAGGACGGCTTTCACACACACTTATCTCTCAGAACTGAGCATGTGGAGAGACGTTCGTTCATCTAGCACAAAGGGAACGGGTTGCAGGAGAAACTTTTACTCTGGTTTCTCAGTCTGTTTCCTAGTGCCGGTTTGAAGTTCCTGCAGTTTTCACTGTAAAACCGAGTTGGAGCTAGTACCTCCCCATATATATGTATGGAGTGGAGTTTGCAACTGAAAAGAAACTTTGTGTTCCCAACAAGCTAGGTGAAGGACGGCTTTCACACACACTTATCTCTCAGAACTGAGCATGTGGAGAGACGTTCGTTCATCTAGCACAAAGGGAACGGGTTGCAGGAGAAACTTTTACTCTGGTTTCTCAGTCTGTTTCCTAGTGCCGGTTTGAAGTTCCTGCAGTTTTCACTGTAAAACCGAGTTGGAGCTAGTACCTCCCCATATATATGTATGGAGTGGAGTTTGCAACTGAAAAGAAACTTTGTGTTCCCAACAAGCTAGGTGAAGGACGGCTTTCACACACACATATCTCTCAGAACTGAGCATGTGGAGAGACGTTCGTTCATCTAGCACAAAGGGAACGGGTTGCAGGAGAAACTTTTACTCTGGTTTCTCAGTCTGTTTCCTAGTGCCGGTTTGAAGTTCCTGCAGTTTTCACTGTAAAACCGAGTTGGAGCTAGTACCTCCCCATATATATGTATGGAGTGGAGTTTGCAACTGAAAAGAAACTTTGTGTTCCCAACAAGCTAGGTGAAGGACGGCTTTCACACACACTTATCTCTCAGAACTGAGCATGTGGAGAGACGTTCGTTCATCTAGCACAAAGGGAACGGGTTGCAGGAGAAACTTTTACTCTGGTTTCTCAGTCTGTTTCCTAGTGCCGGTTTGAAGTTCCTGCAGTTTTCACTGTAAAACCGAGTTGGAGCTAGTACCTCCCCATATATATGTATGGAGTGGAGTTTGCAACTGAAAAGAAACTTTGTGTTCCCAACAAGCTAGGTGAAGGACGGCTCTCACACACACTTATCTCTCAGAACTGAGCATGTGGAGAGACGTTCGTTCATCTAGCACAAAGGGAACGGTTGCAGGAGAAACTTTTACTCTGGTTTCTCAGTCTGTTTCCTAGTGCCGGTTTGAAGTTCCTGCAGTTTTCACTGTAAAACCGAGTTGGAGCTAGTACCTCCCCATATATATGTATGGAGTGGAGTTTGCAACTGAAAAGAAACTTTGTGTTCCCAACAAGCTAGGTGAAGGACGGCTTTCACACACACTTATCTCTCAGAACTGAGCATGTGGAGAGACGTTCGTTCATCTAGCACAAAGGGAACGGGTTGCAGGAGAAACTTTTACTCTGGTTTCTCAGTCTGTTTCCTAGTGCCGGTTTGAAGTTCCTGCAGTTTTCACTGTAAAACCGAGTTGGAGCTAGTACCTCCCCATATATATGTATGGAGTGGAGTTTGCAACTGAAAAGAAACTTTGTGTTCCCAACAAGCTAGGTGAAGGACGGCTTTCACACACACATATCTCTCAGAACTGAGCATGTGGAGAGACGTTCGTTCATCTAGCACAAAGGGAACGGGTTGCAGGAGAAACTTTTACTCTGGTTTCTCAGTCTGTTTCCTAGTGCCGGTTTGAAGTTCCTGCAGTTTTCACTGTAAAACCGAGTTGGAGCTAGTACCTCCCCATATATATGTATGGAGTGGAGTTTGCAACTGAAAAGAAACTTTGTGTTCCCAACAAGCTAGGTGAAGGACGGCTTTCACACACACATATCTCTCAGAACTGAGCATGTGGAGAGACGTTCGTTCATCTAGCACAAAGGGAACGGGTTGCAGGAGAAACTTTTACTCTGGTTTCTCAGTCTGTTTCCTAGTGCCGGTTTGAAGTTCCTGCAGTTTTCACTGTAAAACCGAGTTGGAGCTAGTACCTCCCCATATATATGTATGGAGTGGAGTTTGCAACTGAAAAGAAACTTTGTGTTCCCAACAAGCTAGGTGAAGGACGGCTTTCACACACACTTATCTCTCAGAACTGAGCATGTGGAGAGACGTTCGTTCATCTAGCACAAAGGGAACGGGTTGCAGGAGAAACTTTTACTCTGGTTTCTCAGTCTGTTTCCTAGTGCCGGTTTGAAGTTCCTGCAGTTTTCACTGTAAAACCGAGTTGGAGCTAGTACCTCCCCATATATATGTATGGAGTGGAGTTTGCAACTGAAAAGAAACTTTGTGTTCCCAACAAGCTAGGTGAAGGACGGCTTTCACACACACTTATCTCTCAGAACTGAGCATGTGGAGAGACGTTCGTTCATCTAGCACAAAGGGAACGGGTTGCAGGAGAAACTTTTACTCTGGTTTCTCAGTCTGTTTCCTAGTGCCGGTTTGAAGTTCCTGCAGTTTTCACTGTAAAACCGAGTTGGAGCTAGTACCTCCCCATATATATGTATGGAGTGGAGTTTGCAACTGAAAAGAAACTTTGTGTTCCCAACAAGCTAGGTGAAGGACGGCTTTCACACACACATATCTCTCAGAACTGAGCATGTGGAGAGACGTTCGTTCATCTAGCACAAAGGGAACGGGTTGCAGGAGAAACTTTTACTCTGGTTTCTCAGTCTGTTTCCTAGTGCCGGTTTGAAGTTCCTGCAGTTTTCACTGTAAAACCGAGTTGGAGCTAGTACCTCCCCATATATATGTATGGAGTGGAGTTTGCAACTGAAAAGAAACTTTGTGTTCCCAACAAGCTAGGTGAAGGACGGCTTTCACACACACATATCTCTCAGAACTGAGCATGTGGAGAGACGTTCGTTCATCTAGCACAAAGGGAACGGGTTGCAGGAGAAACTTTTACTCTGGTTTCTCAGTCTGTTTCCTAGTGCCGGTTTGAAGTTCCTGCAGTTTTCACTGTAAAACCGAGTTGGAGCTAGTACCTCCCCATATATATGTATGGAGTGGAGTTTGCAACTGAAAAGAAACTTTGTGTTCCCAACAAGCTAGGTGAAGGACGGCTTTCACACACACTATATCTCTCAGAACTGAGCATGTGGAGAGACGTTCGTTCATCTAGCACAAAGGGAACGGGTTGCAGGAGAAACTTTTACTCTGGTTTCTCAGTCTGTTTCCTAGTGCCGGTTTGAAGTTCCTGCAGTTTTCACTGTAAAACCGAGTTGGAGCTAGTACCTCCCCATATATATGTATGGAGTGGAGTTTGCAACTGAAAAGAAACTTTGTGTTCCCAACAAGCTAGGTGAAGGACGGCTTTCACACACACTTATCTCTCAGAACTGAGCATGTGGAGAGACGTTCGTTCATCTAGCACAAAGGGAACGGGTTGCAGGAGAAACTTTTACTCTGGTTTCTCAGTCTGTTTCCTAGTGCCGGTTTGAAGTTCCTGCAGTTTTCACTGTAAAACAGAGTTGGAGCTAGTACCTCCCCATATATATGTATGGAGTGGAGTTTGCAACTGAAAAGAAACTTTGTGTTCCCAACAAGCTAGGTGAAGGACGGCTTTCACACACACTTATCTCTCAGAACTGAGCATGTGGAGAGACGTTCGTTCATCTAGCACAAAGGGAACGGGTTGCAGGAGAACTTTTACTCTGGTTTCTCAGTCTGTTTCCTAGTGCCGGTTTGAAGTTCCTGCAGTTTTCACTGTAAAACCGAGTTGGAGCTAGTACCTCCCCATATATATGTATGGAGTGGAGTTTGCAACTGAAAAGAAACTTTGTGTTCCCAACAAGCTAGGTGAAGGACGGCTTTCACACACACATTATCTCTCAGAACTGAGCATGTGGAGAGACGTTCGTTCATCTAGCACAAAGGGAACGGGTTGCAGGAGAAACTTTTACTCTGGTTTCTCAGTCTGTTTCCTAGTGCCGGTTTGAAGTTCCTGCAGTTTTCACTGTAAAACCGATGTTGGAGCTATTACTTCCCCATATATATGTATGGAGTGGAGTTTGCAACTGAAAAGAAACTTTGTGTTCCCAACAAGCTAGGTGAAGGACGGCTTTCACACACACATTATCTCTCAGAACTGAGCATGTGGAGAGACGTTCGTTCATCTAGCCCAAAGGGAACGGGTTGCAGGAGAAACTTTTACTCTGGTTTCTCAGTCTGTTTCCTAGTGCCGGTTTGAAGTTCCTGCAGTTTTCACTGTAAAACCGAGTTGGAGCTAGTACCTCCCCATATATATGTATGGAGTGGAGTTTGCAACTGAAAAGAAACTTGTGTTCCCAACAAGCTAGGTGAAGGACGGCTTTCACACACACCTTATCTCTCAGAACTGAGCATGTGGAGAGACGTTCGTTCATCTAGCACAAAGGGAACGGGTTGCAGGAGAAACTTTTACTCTGGTTTCTCAGTCTGTTTCCTAGTGCCGGTTTGAAGTTCCTGCAGTTTTCACTGTAAAACCGAGTTGGAGCTAGTACCTCCCCATATATATGTATGGAGTGGAGTTTGCAACTGAAAAGAAACTTTGTGTTCCCAACAAGCTAGGTGAAGGACGGCTTTCACCACACACTATCTCTCAGAACTGAGCATGTGGAGAGACGTTTGTTCATCTAGCACAAAGGGAACGGGTTGCAGGAGAAACTTTTACTCTGGTTTCTCTGTCTGTTTCCTAGTGCCGGTTTGAAGTTCCTGCAGTTTTCACTGTAAAACCGTGTTGGAGCAGGTACTTCCCATATAAATGTATGGAGTGGAGTTTGCAACTAAAAACAAACTTTGTGTTCCCAACAAGCTAGGTGAAGGACGAGTTTCACACACAATTATCTCTCAGAACTTAGCATGTGGAGAGACGTTCGTTCATCTAGCACAAAGTGAACGGGTTGCAAGAGATACTTTTACTCTGGTTTCTCAGTCTGTTTCCTAGTACCGGTTTGAAGTTCATGTAGTTTTCAATGTAAAACCGAGTTGGAGCTAGTACTTCCCCATATATATGTATGGAGTGGAGTTTGCAACTGAAAAGAAACTTTGTGTTCCAAACAAGCAAGTTGAAGTAGGGCTTTCACACACACATATCTATAAGAACTGAGCATGTGGAAGGACGTTCGTTCATCTAGCACAAAGAGAAAGGGTTGCAGGAGAATCTGTTACTCTGGTTTCTCAGTATGTTTCCTAGTGCCGGTTTGAAGTTCCTGCAGTTTTCACTGTAAAACCGTGTTGGAGCTATTACTTCCCCATTTATATTTATGGAGTGGAGATTGCAACTGAAAGGAAACTTTGTGTTCCCAACAAGCTAGGTGAATTACGGCTTTCACACACACATATCTCTCAGAACTGAGCATGTGGAGAGACGTTCGTTCATCTAGCCCAAAGGGAATGGGTTGCAGGTGAAACTTTTACTTTGGTTTCTCAGTCTTTTTCCTAGTGCCGGTATGAAGTTCCTGCAGTTTTAACTGTAAAACCGAGTTGGAGCTAGTACCTCCCCATATATATGTCTGGATTTGAGTTTGCAACTGAAAAGAAACCTTGTGTTCCCAACAAGCTAGGTGAAGGACGGCTTTCACGCACACCAATCTCTCAGAACTGAGCATGAGGAGAGACGTTCGTTCGTCTAGCACAAAGGGAACGGGTTGCAGGAGAAAGTTTTACTCTGGTTTCTCAGTCGGTTTCCTAGTGCCGGTTTGAAGTTCCTGCAGTTTTCAGAGTAAAACCGAGTTGGAGCTAGTACCTCCCCATATATATGTATGGAGTGGAGTTTGCAACTGAAAAGAAACTTTGTGTTCCCATCAAGCTAGGTGAAGGACGGCTTTCACACACAAATATCTCTAAGAACTGAGCATGTGGTGAGACGTTTGTTCATCTAGCACAAATGGAACGGGTTGCAGGAGAAACTTTTACTCTGGTTTCTCTGTCTGTTTCCTAGTGCCGG
>NW_022588720.1:0-10787 GCF_009834535.1 Camelus ferus | reverse complement strand
ATTTTCTTTTCCCTAGAACATGAGCCCGCAGACCCTCCCTGAGCACCCTTTGCTCCAAGCACAGGAATGTCAGGAGATGTGACTCCTTAACTCCTGGGGCAGAAGAGAAACACCAGACCAAGGCCCATGGAGGAGGAGGACACAGCCCGACAACCCCCGGGACGGGAGGTCGGGGACCAGGTTTCCTGAAGCCCTTGCAGCCGTGTCAGGGAGGAGGGACTGCGGCCCTTGTGCATCCACAGGCGCTTACCAGAAGCTGCTTCCCAGGACTCTCCCTACAAAACTCCTTCCTACCTGTCCCCACGATAGTCTCACAGCCTGAGGGCACTAGCCTGCTGTGACCTCCTTTGCCTGGCAAAGAAATAAACTTGTCTTTTCTACTTCACCCAAAACCCTGTCTCCGAGTTTCCATTCGTCTATTGGTTACGGATGCCAGGTTTCAGGAACACCATCATCTCATGTATTGTGTCCTTTTTCTTTTTTAAACTCTTTTTCTAAGGCAGAAGAGTAAATCTGGTCCCTGTTCCTCTATGTTCACCAAAACAGCGCACTCTGTTTTTGTCCAGTCATTTGTTTGAGCACAAAGTGCGTGCCAGGTTCTACGTGATACCCTCCAGAAACAGAAATCAATCAAGCCTGTTTCATGGTGCTACTGTTTAAAGAGCAAGACAGGTTCACAGGTACAACAGATATAAATGTTATGAGGGTAGAAAGCATTTTCTTCACTCCAACCACCTCGTCCTTGCTGGTAATACATCCCTTCTCCTGACGTTTCCGTGGGTTTCTCCCTGAGCACAGCTTCATGGAGTGAAAAGCAAAGGCAGGTGCTCTTTGCTGAGGCTGCAATTTAGATATGAATCTAGTCATGGGCTGAGTGTCAAATGTGCAAAAATGATCACCACGATACATACATGTCTCAAAGCATCACACTGCACACCTTAAACATACATGATATAGTCAATCATATTTCAATAAACCTGAAAAAGAGAAGAGGAATCATTTCAATGACAGAAAACTCAGGTAGGACAGTGGCGAGAGAATTAATGTGTCTTGGGAAGTCTAACACAGGCTCGTTTCCTCTCAGCCCCACCCAACCCTGGATCAATTGCTATTTGCTTCGTTAAGCAGGGGATGAAGTGGTTGAGCTGCATTTCGGAGTCATGGACAAAAGTGACAAAGTACAATTTTAAACTGATGATATGTTGCATATACCAGAGAAACAATGTGGGGCCCAGGAAGCTGCAGTGACAGGTTTAGCACAGAAGACTGGGTTCCTTGAGCCTCGGCCAGACTGAGTGCTCCTCCTTCCCCAGGTAAACCACACCTCACCTACCCTGGCTCCGGCCTCCTCTTCTTTCCTGCCTCCAGGAGGTGGCACAGCACGGGCACCCCCGGGAGGGCTGGGGCTGGCCTGGCTCCATCGGCCATGCCGCTCCTCCACGGATGCCGGGACCGTCCCTCCTCGCCTCATCCCTGAATGCAGACTTCATGGTTCCGTTTAGCTTCTTCTGCTGCCTGGAGCTAACTAGAGACGGGGCAGACAGCGACTGGGATTCCCGCTATTGCCAGGGCTGGAGGCAGGGAGTGAAAGGGTGAAACTCTAAACACAAAAAATCCCACCGGACAAGTGCCAGGGCCAACACGGGAGGAAAAACGAGTTTTGCTCTCAAAAGCTTGAGACTTAATGAAGAGGATGAAGTGCTCACAAAGTCACGCGATCATCACTGCCACAAAAACGGAAAGACTGCATGGCGGGGTGGGGTGTGAAGTCGGGATATTCTGATCCCATCCCTTCTATCACACAGTCTCCCCGAGGAGCTGTCCTCTATTTGGTCAACAGCACGGACCCCAGAGGAGGGTCTAGGGCTGAATCTTCAAGACAAAAATTCTTAAATTTCTAAGCAGGTTTGGGGATTCATGGCAGAGATCTAAGAGTATACCTTCCAGGAAGCAGGCTTAAAATAATCTGAAGAGTAAGAGGAGAAGGGAGAGAGACCCTCCGCTGCCTGAGGTTAAGCCGGCGTTGACTGGGTCAGTACGGATTTGAACGCATTACGTTTCTGTCATCAGGAATAGTGACCAGATAGAGGTTAGATTTATTTGTGGAAAAGCACACTGCATCTTTTTAACATGAGTAGACATTCCTTCAAGAAGTATTTAGGTAGGTGGCAGACATATTGGACATAGCGCCTATGTACCAAATACGGTCTTAAGCATCAGGCACGTCGAGGAACTGACACAGTCAAGAGCCCTACTCTCGTGACCTCGCATTCCAGTGAAGCAAGAACACAAACAAATTCCATAGGTTCAAATCGCCGTGAGCGCCATCATGGTATAAACAGTGTGGTGGACTGAGTGATCTCCTTTAGGTAGGGAGGCTAGAGAAGCCACCTCAGGGAAGTGACATTTGAGTAGAGATCTGGATGTTTTGCAGAACTAAGTTATGGAGGTATTTGCAGAAAGCTCTCCAGGAACAGAGAATAAGTGGAAATGTCCCAGACTGGATCCAAAGCTCCACAGGTAGGAGCTGAGGAGAGGGGAGACAGGGTGAAACGAGCATGGGCTGGAGAGCAGTCAGGGGCCGTGGACTTTGGTCTGCCCATGCCGGCCTCCCAGCAGAGGAAGGGAAGAGTCATGAGCAGAGTTTAGAAGATGCTGGAGGAAGGAAGCAGCACCAGCTATTCTACCATTTATCTGCTTCTTCCCTACAAGATTTTTTGGAAAATGCCATCTACCTCACAGTTCCCAAGCCCTCTCTTCTCATTCGCCCTTGAAGCCAGTCCAGTCTGGCTCTCATCCTCACCACTGCCACTGGCTGCCTCTGCCTAGGTCACCAATGGACTCTGTGTTGCCCAACCCAGCGGGCATTCTCGGTCCCCATCTTTACAGCATTTCTCCCAATTGTCATCCTTTCTCGTCAACAGTGTCTGCACGTGTCCAGGGTACCCCCTTCCCCTTGTGAGTTTCTTACCTCACCGTCTGCTCCTTCTCAGTTTGCCCCAGTTTTCTTGACTTTTCCTTCTCATCTGACCCCTTCACACGAGAGTGATTCAGGAGATGGCCCTTGAACACCTCCTCCTTACCACCTCTGTTCATCCCCTGGGTGACCTCATCCTGGCTCATGACTTCAAGTGCCATTTATACGCTGATGATTCCAAATTTATGTCTACAGCCTGAACCTTCTTCTGAACTCTGCTAGTGTGTCTCATTGAATACTTGACAGTTCTACTTGGGTGTATCTAATGGTCATCTCAGACTTAACATGTCCCAAAGCTCACTGTTGATTTTTCCCACAGAACCAGCCCCTCCCACGGTCTTCTCGATCTCTGTTAATGGCAGCTCCATCCTTACAGTCACTCAAGCCAAGAGCTTCTGAGTCATTGTTTGCTCTCACCTGTATCTTACATCTAATCTGTGAGTGACTCTTACTGAT
Organism: Camelus ferus; assembly: GCF_009834535.1. Taxonomy (NCBI): domain Eukaryota; kingdom Metazoa; phylum Chordata; class Mammalia; order Artiodactyla; family Camelidae; genus Camelus; species Camelus ferus. Next base: position 7,354 of record NW_022588720.1, on the reverse strand, counting down.
TCTGTTGTCAAAGCATATCTGTAATCGGACCTCTTCTCCCTGCCTCAACTGCTGTCACCCTAGCTCTCAGCCATTGCTACGTGACTGTGGTTGCCTCTTACAGTTCTGCATCCTTCCATCCTGGCCGGAGATTCTTTTAAAAGTCAGTCAGATGATGCCGATCCTCTGTACAGTACTCTTCGGTGGCTTCTCATCTCATTCACCGTGAAAGCCGAAGTTGCTGCACGATTTCTCTCGCTGCCCGTCTTCTCCCACTCCTCCACCCTCCGCTCACAGCTCTCTCCCTTGTTCACACGTGCCCAGCTGCACCGCCTCCTGGCTGGTTCCAGATCACGACGCCAGGCAGATGCCTGCCTTTGGGACGCGGCCCTGCTGTTCCCTCTCCCCCGCTCACCCTCACGCTGACCTCGCTACCCTCCGTTCTTACTGCGGCCTTTCCGGCCTACTCCGTTTAAATGAAACAGCGTCCCTCCCCCGGCACTCCACAGACCTCTTTCTTGCCCTGTTTTTCTACACAGTATTTCTAACACGATTTGTGTTCCAAGTGCGTGTTTATTTTACTTGCCACTCACCTCACACCCTGGAATGAAAGTTTTAACAGGGTGAGGACTTGCACATGTTTTGTTCAATGCTTTATCCCTAAGGGCCTGGAGCGCAGGCACATGGGACGCTCTCAACAAACTCTCAATGGACAAAAAATCAATAAGGCAGAAGGTGAAAAAGGCACTTCCAGCAGAGAGAAGGGAATGCACAAAGGCTCAGAGGTGAGCAAACGCGAGCTCAGGAGACCTGGCCCCGGGCGGGACCTGCCACAGCCCCCTGTGTGAGCCCAGGCCCTTCTTCCCCATTTCGACGGGGTCATCCTCTGGAAAGCCAAGTTTGGACTCGGGGGCCGTGGAAGCCCCTCCAGCACCGGCTTTCTCGGCAGGGAGGGAGGTGGTTTGGGGGTGGCTGGGGCCTGAGGCCCCCAGGAGAAGCACCAGAAGCTGGACTGCAGGCGAGAAGGAGGGTGAGGCTAAGGCTGAGCACGCGAGGACTTGCCTGCAAGAGGAAGCCTGGGGCTCTCGCTCCTCTCCCAGAACCCTCTGATCTCTCTCTCTCCCCTTCCTGCTCCCGCCCCTTCCCACTCCAAGCAGGCTTTCTAGTAAAACCTGAGTGTCAGGAACATAACTTTCTAGCCACCCCAACGGTTTCCAGCTCGGCTGTCTCCGGATCTGCTGCTCTCCAAGCCTCCTCTGTGGCTGCCCTGGACTCTGTCTCTCCGGTGTCTGGTAGCGCACGTGATGGACATCCCTGCCTCCCGTGGTGGAGGGGCCGGCCCGGGGGCAGACACACCCGTGCTTGATCCCCTGCTGGCTGGGGGACGGCTGTTCTGGGCCCCAGCTGCTCCTCCGCGAAGTGCCGAGGGTTAAATGAGAGAGTGAGTGAGGCGTGTTTAGTGTCGTGTCTGGTAAACAACAGGCTTTGAAGGTTTGTCTCCTTCACCTTCTCCTCCCCAGGGACCCTCGCAGCCCCAGTCTGTTCACACCTGCATCCATGCACAGGCCAGTTAGTTGAGTGGTCACAGGGCACAGCATGAATTGTACCCATTGCTCGGTTTCTGTACCCGTCTTCTCATCCGATGGGAATTTCCTGGGAGCAGAAGCAGCGTCCCCCTAAATCCTAAATCTGGGGCTTTCTGAGGTCAGGAGTTGTATCTCCGTCTCAGACTGGGAGGTTAGGGTGGCAGCCAAGGCCCTTCCCCATACACTGGCCCATCTGGGGCCCCAGAGGCCAGCACTTGCCCTGACGCTGCACTGTGGCCTGGTCTGATGGAGTTAGCAGGCAGGGAGGCATATTTGGGGGAAGAAGGAATAGGCCCTGTTTTACACTCTGCACTGGATCCACCCATCTGGAGGCCTGGAGCAGCTGGACAGCATTATGACAAATAGTCCACAAATACAGAGAATGGATGAGGTTAGAAAGGAGCCACGCTGGGGCTGCTCACCCGGGCTCAGTGGGACCCCAGCAAGGCAAAAGATGTGGGCAACTAACTCCTCTTGGTGGAAGCCTCTCCCCCAGAGAAGGCATGTTGCCCTGATCCCCCCACTACACACATTCACACACACGTGCGTGCACAAACTCCACATGTATCTGAGTGGCCTCTGTAACCACTTTCAGTAGTAACCTTAAGAGCAATTAGTCCTCTCAGGTGGCAGCTGATGCAGGCTCAGGTGTCCCCCAGCACTCCCTAATTTGCAGGGGAGGAAGAGGATGGAGACTGATAAACCAGGCAGTCAGCCAAGACCCTGGGGCATCCTTGCCTCCTTTGACTTGTGGTCCGACTGAGGATGACACTTCCAGGGGGAGCCTGCACAGCTGGTCTAGGTCCCTCTTACCCTGTTGCTCTGCACCTGCCTCCTCTCTCTCCTCTGTGACATCACCCCCACCTTGTCCCTCCAACCAGAGCCCTGCCACCCTTTCCATCTGCCCTCCTCCAGGCTGTGTCCCTCCCCCGACTGCCTCCCTCTCCTGTGCACATCCCTGGGAAGGCTCACCTTCGGGTTCTTCCCCAGTCCTCCCCCGTTCCATGCAGCAGGCAGAGCCCTTACCATCCGTCTCCAGCTCCATGTGGCTGTCTGTGCACTCTGCACTCTCTTACCTGGCTTCCTCTGTCCACATCAAAGCTAGACCCAAACTGCTACCTCTCTTCTGCTCACACGGCCCCCCAGGCTCCTCCATGGACCATCAGGCTGCAGGACAGCAAACCCACCTGGATTCCCCAGCGAGCCCACCCCACGCACGGGAACACCATCCTTTCCTGTGGGGCCTCATGAGTGCCGGAGGAGGACAGTTCTGTGGGCTGAGCTGGAGCATCACCTGAGGCCTGGCAGCAGGCAGATTAGCAGGGGGGCAAATGGGCAGTCAGGAGACGTGGCTGCTCTCCCCACTCTCCCCACACGCTGTGTGACTTTGGTGCTTCAGGGTTTTCACTTGCAAAATGAGAACATTAAATCTGGTGTTATTATAACTCCATATTTAGGCAGGTAACACAGAGCATCCCACCAGCAAACACTGGCCATGACTCCCAACAATAACATAGTCAGAGTACCATCTATGTGCTAACGACATGTATCACCCCACCAAATCCTCACAGAGGTCAAAGGAGGTGCATGTACCCATTTATAGGCCAAGAAACTGAGGGTCACAGAGGTAAAGCAACTTGTCCAGGTAACAAGAAATTCGGTGGGATTCGAACCTAGGCCTGTCTGACTGTAAAGCCAGTGTCTATCCTGGAAAAACAACACTCCTCCAGATTGGATTAGGCTAAAATAAACACCAGCAGCAGCCAGGACACAGAGCTCTCTGTTCCCCGGACCAGCGAGGGTCATCCTGAGGGCATTTGGCTGAATCTGAGCCAAAGAAGACTGGCCCTTCCTCCAAAAAGCCCAGAATTGACCACATTGGAGTCAATCAGTAAATGTCTGACTCACAGAGTTGGAAAATGTCCAAGGTTGCCTAGTGCAACGTGGTGCCAACATCAGATGCTCGGGCACTGGAGAGGGCAGCCTGGTGGGAAGAGAGCTCACTGGGTGGAGATCAGGACATGGGGGTTCCAGCCCAGCTCTATCACAGACCCTCTGTAAGGCCTTGGGTTTCTCACTGCCCCTCTCCAGACTTCAGTGCCCACCTGTCACAAGAGAGGACTGGCCCCAGCGGAGGGGACTGGGTGCCCTCCCGTGCCCACTGTGTTCCAAGGCCCCTCCAGCTCAGACACACTGTTGCAATCAGGTGCAGAGAATCAGCTGCAAAGAATGTGATTTCCCAGTGAGCTTAGGAGGGGGGCATCCTGCCAGCTTGGGGAGAAGGCACTGAACATCTTTTCTCCACTACTGATAGCCTTTCATGCCTTCACGCCTCTTACTGCATGAGGGGCAGAAGTGTGACCGTCCCTCCACAGCCATCAGCTTCACAAGCAAGAGCTAACCCTGGGGACTGAGAGCGGGAACCAGCAATCCCACAGGCCAAGAAGGGGAAGGCAGAGGAAAGCGGAGGAGAGGCAAACGGGGCACATCAGACAGACCAGTCCAGAAGCCCGGAGAGGAGGATGAGCCTCTTGGCCCCTTCTGGGTCTCATCTCCCTTCCTTGCTTGTCCCTTCCTGGGGCTCAGAGAGGCCCAACAGGCAGATGAGGCGTGGAGGGAGGTCAGGTTCGGGAGACCACGGAGGAGGACGGTGAGGTTTCCAGGTCTGCGGGACGGTGACCAGTGTGGGTTGCACATTGTGGGGTGATGTAGGCAACAGCGCCCTGGGCAGAGCAGGAGGCCTGTGGGAATGGAGAGGAAGGTAGTGGCCCCAGAGAATGGAGGTATTGCCTCTTGGGGAAGCAGCCTAGGCATGGGGACCAAGATGGGAACGTGAGACCTCCTGGTCCAGGTCAGCTCCCCAGGACTCTCTACCATCACTCCATCCCCACGACTTACTAAGAGCTGTCCTCAACACCCCTCCCCGAGGGCAGCGAAATGCGGGACTCATTCCTCCCCCTTGCCCCCACCCCCAGCTAAGCTACAGTTCAAGAAGGTTGTTTCACTTAGAGAGAAGGAGAAACCAGCCAGTTTCTGCCTCTGCGAGAGAAGCAGCCGGGGCCTCCCTGGGCTGGGGACCAGCCGGGGTCGGGGCCCCTGTGTGTGTCACGGGATGTGAGCTCATCCTCGTTACACTGGGTGGGGTCAGGACAGTTACCCGGCCTCCGCATGTGGACCCCGGGGCCTATGAGGTCACTCAGGCAGACACTGAGAGGATCTCCCATCCGTGTACACGTCTGCCCCCAACATGGCGCAACCTGAGGGCAGGGCGTGGGGCCCTGAGCCCCTAGAAGGCTGGGGCCCCTCCGCTCCTCCCCTGCTCACACGCCCTCCCTCAGCTCCGGTCTTCACTCTCCTCACCACTCCCTAGCTTGGCCCCGTGGCCAAAGGCTCACACACACTGTCTTCCCCACAAAGCTCTCATCAGTCTGTGAATCAGAGGGCGGGAGGCAGATCTGGCAGATATTGGCCCCTGGAAACCCATAAGACCGGTGTGACTTCCTCCAGCTGGGTCTGCTGCCCTGGGACTGACTGTCACGGGTTGGGGAGAGGCAGATTCCTCCCATGTGAGGTCAGCAGCCGAGTGCGAGGCATGTGTGCCCGGTGCGAGGATGCTCGGTTAGTTCTCTGCGGGGGGAGCGGGATGGCAGGGGGCGGGGTGGAGGAAGCGTTCCCCGCCCCTGAAGACAGCACCTCCCTCGGCTGAGGAGGGGATGTTGCGAGGCGCCTGGGGAACGGAGGGGGCGTGAACAGAGGCAGGAGGCCTTCCATCCGTCTTTACACACGAGGCCCCAGGAGCATGGCAAAATCGCACATAAATAGATCTCCCCGGGGGCTGGGAGGGAGGGGACTGTCAGGACAACCATGGGGCAGTCGGAATGCTTCTCAGAATTATTAGTCTTTGTCTTCATATTATTCTAATATTTGTTTTCTGCATGGGTTGTGAGGAAGAGAGTTCAAATGAAGTCCCTAAAATAAACTATCCACCAATCATTAAAAGGAAGGCCAGTCACAGCCGGGCTTGTTCACATGCACACACAGACGCAACGCTGAGGCGCTCGGCAGTCGCTCCCTCCGGGTTCCTGCATTCCTTCAGCGCGGATTTATCGGGCGCGGATTGCATTCAGTGGCTGCGGCAGGTGCTGGGGACAGAGTGGAAAACACACCAGGGAAAACTCTGGCCTTACGGAGCTTTGCTTTCCTGTGGGAGGGGTGGAAAATAAACAAGTGAACACAGCAGATAAAAGATCCTTTAACTGCCACTAGCGAAATGCAGCGGGGCCGCGGGGAGGCTCTCTGGCGGGCCCCCGCGTTCACGGTCAGGCCGAAGGACACGAAGTGTCAGGGGCCCGGGCAGCCCCGAGCCCCGAGGTGGGGGGCACCGGCCTCATCCAAGGGTCTGTGAAACCGTGGCAATGAGTTTAGATTTCACTCCAGGAGCGTGGGGTCACCGTCAGCACTGAGCGGGGACAAGTTCCAGTCCTCACTCTGAAAGACTGCTTAAGCTATTTTTTGGAGAGTAGTTCAGAGACGGCAATGGATGACTCACTTGTATGGATCTTTATACCTTCATGCATTTCCCCCAAACATTATACAGAACATTTGTTCTATCATCATAAAAAGCAATCATTATTTCATGCATTATATCCTTAGTGCCTGTTTCCTTGCCTAGAGTTGTCCGTGACTTGGAGTTTTTGGAGCATGATTCTTGGGAACTTCTGTAACTACAGCCTTCAGCGCAGGGCCTGGGTAGCCCCTGGTACCCAGCAGCAGACCCTGACAAGCTTCTATGTGACCATATTGGGCTAAAGTCAGCCTCAACCCTCCCCTTCCCAGGACAGAGTTTATTTCCATGCAGAATGGAGTTATAGAAATGCCTTGAGAGCAGATGGGTTGTGGGCTAGTAGCCAAGAGAATCCCCCAGCAGCCCCACCCTTCAGGGAAAGTGATTCCTCCGCCTTTCCACCCCATCTCCAGGCTGGACCCCAGACAGACGCATGACTCTCTATTCGGTGCCCTTGGAAACGAACCCTACAGCCTAATAATGAGGATAAACCCATTTTACAGGGGGACAAATTGAGATCTGGAGAGAAAACTTGACTGAGATCACAGAACAAGAGGAAAAGGGGACCAGGTTCCTGAGATGCCCCCTTTACCTCCCAGTGCCCAGGTCGTGAGAACCACAGGAGTGACTGAACCCCCAAGCCCTCTGGCCGGGCAGGAGCTGTTGTCTCTGTGAAAAGGGGCCCTGAGGGGTTTTCTGCTCAAGGTGCTGGTGATGAGTCAGGAAGGGGCTAGAGGAAGTTGAGTGGTGAAACCAGTCTATCTCCTTCAACTCGGGAAGGAGGCCAGGCTGGGGAACTGTATAAAGGGCAGCCTGGCCCCTGCTCAGCTCAGCACTCCACTGGACGCTTCTCTGGCCATCCTTCCTGTGAGTCTGGTGAGTGTTAGCCGGCAGAGCCAGGGTACGGGCCGGGGCTTCCCGCAGGCCAGAGAGCGGTGTCACTCGTGTGCTGGTTCAACTGGCCTACCTGTCCTTCTAGGAAGACTCAGGGCACTATGCTGGGGGCTGGGTGGCATGGCATGAAAACAGAATGGACAGCAGTCCCCTCCTGTCTCATGTGTTCTTGGGACCATATTTTAGAGCATATGGGGGCCAGGGGTGGGGAGAGAGAGAGAGGGCTGAGATGGGGATTAGGGAGGCGGGGAGAATATGGCCAATTTTTGTCCTAAAACTGCTTGATTTGGGCTGACTGTGATTTTGCCTTCTTTATGGGAATAGAAGGTCC
>NW_022588719.1:0-10799 GCF_009834535.1 Camelus ferus | reverse complement strand
ATGAACGAACTTCTCTCCACATGTTCTGGTCAGAGAGATATGTGTGTGTGAAAGCCGTCCTTCATCTAGCTGTTAGGAACAAATATTTTTTTTTAGTTGCTCTCTACACTCCATACATATTTATCGGGAGGTATTATATCCTATTCGGTTTTACAGTGAAAACTTCAGGAAATTCCAACCGGCACTAGGAACCAGACTGAGAAAACAGAGTAAAAGTTTCTCCTGCAAACCTTTCCTTTTGTGCAAGATGAACGAAGTTCCCTCCCCATGCTCAATTATGAGAGATAATTTTGTGTGAATTCCGCCCTTCACCTAGATTGTTGGGAACACAAAGTTCTTTTCAGATGCCAAATACACTCCATACATATTTATGGGGTTGTACTAGCTCCAAATCTGCTTTACAGTGAAAATTGCAGGAAATTCAAACCGGCACTATGAAACAGAATGAGAAACCAGAGTAAAATTTTCTCCTTCAACCAGTTTGTGCTTAATGAATGAACTTCTCTCCGCATGCTCAGGTCTGAGAGATAAACGTGAGTGAAATCCGTCCTTCACCTAGCTTTTTGGGAACACATAGATTCTTTTCAGTTGCAAATTTCAATCCATACATATATATAGGGAGGTACTATTTCCAACTCGGTTTTACAGGGAAAACTGCTGGAAATTCAAACCGGCAGTAGGAAACAGACTGAGAAACTAGAGTAAAAGTTTCTCCTGCACCCCATTCCCTTTGAGCTAGATGAACGAACGTGTATCCACTTGCTTAGTTCTGAGAGGAATGTGTGTGTGAAAGACATTCTTAAACTAGTTCGTAGGGAACAGAAAGTTTCTTTTCATTTGCAATCTACTCTCCTCACATATATATGGGGAGGTACTAAGTCCAAATCTGTTTTACAGTGAAAACTGCAGGAACTTCACCAGGCAATTAGAAACAGATGAGAAACCAGAGTAAAAATTTCCACTGCAAACCGTTCCTTTCTGCTAGATAATGTGAACGTCTCTCCAAATGCTCAGTTCTGAGAGATATGATTGTGTGAATGCCGTTCTTCACCTAGCTTTTTGGGAACACAAATTTTCTTTTCAGTTGCAAACTACAATCCGTAAATATATATGGGGGGGCTAGCACCACCTCGATTTTACAGTGAAAAGTGCAGGAACTTCAAACCGGCACTAGGAAAACTGAGAAACCAGAGAAAAAGTTTCTCCTGCAACTCATTCCCTTTGTGCTAGATGAACGAACGTCGCCCCACATGATCAGTTCTGAAAGATATATGTGTGTGTAAGCCGTCCTTCACCTATCTTGTTTGGAACACAAATTTTCTTTCCAGTTGCAAACCCCACTCCGTAAATATATATGGGTAGGTATAAACTCCAACTCGAATTTACAGTGAAAATTGCAGGAACTTCAAAACGGCACTATGAAACAAACAGTGAAACCAGGGTAAATTTACACTGCAACCCATTCCCTTTTTGCTAGGTGAATGAACGTCTCTCCACATGCTCAGGAGTGAGAGATAACTGTGTGTGAAAGAGGACCTTCACCTAGCTTGTTGGGAAACAAAGTATCTTTTCAGTTGCAAACAACAATTCATATATATATATAGGGACGAACAAGCTCCAACACGGTTTTAAATTGAAAATTGCAGGAAATTCAAACCGGCACTAGGAAACAGACTGAGAATTCAGAGTAAAATTTCTCCGGCAACCCGTTCCATTTGGGCTAGATGAACGAACTTCTCTCCACATGATCACTTCTGAGAGATATGAGTGTGTGAAAGCCGTTCTTTATCCAGCTTGTTGGAAAGAAAAGTTTCTTTTCAGTTGCAAATTACACTCAATACATATATATGGGGAGGTAGTAACTCCAAATCTTTTTTACTGTGAAAAATGCAAGAAATTCATATGGGCACTTGGAAACAGACTAGAAATCAGAGTAAAATTTCTCCTGCAAACGGTTCCCTTTGTGCTAGATGAACGAACGACTCCCCCATGCTGAATTCTGAGATATAAGTGTGTGTGTAAGCCTTCCTTCAACTACCATGTTGGGAACACAAATTTACTTTTAGTTGCAAACTACACTCCATAAATATATATGGGAGTTAGTAGCTCCAACAATGTTTACAGTGAAAACTGCAGGAAATTCTAACTGGCACAAGGAAACAGACTGAGAAACCAGAGTAATTGTTTCCCCCACAACACGTTCCCATTAGTGATAGATGAACGAACGTTTCTACACATGCTCAGTTCTGAGAGATATGTGTGTTTGAAAGCCGTCCTTCACCTATCTTGTTGGGAACACAATGATTCTTTTAAGTTGCAAACTACACTTCATACATATATATGGGTAGGTACCAGCTCCAACACGGTTTTACAGTGAAAATTGCAGGAAATCCAAACTGGCACTAGGAACCAGACTGAGAATCCAGAGTAAAAGTTTCTCCTGCAAACCATTCCTTTGTGCTTGATGAATGAACTTCTCTCCCCATGTTCTAGTCTGAGAGATATGTGTGTGTGAAAGCCGTACTTCATACCTTGTTGGGAACACAATGTTTCTTTCAGTTGCAAACTATACTCCATATATATATATATGGGTAGATACTAGTTCCAACTCGGTTTTAAAGTGAAAACTGTAGGACATCAAACCGGCAATACGAAACAGATTGAGAAACCAGAGTAAATTTCTCCTGCAACCCGTTCCCTTTGTGCTACATGAAAGAAATATTCTCCCCGTGCTCATTTCTGAGAGATATATGTGTGTGAAAGCCGTCCTTCACCTAGCTTGTTGGGAACACAAATTTTTTTTTGTTGTTAACTACACTCCATTCATATTTATGGGGAGTTACTATATCCAACTCGGGTTTACAGTGAAAACTGCTGGAAAATCACACCAGTACTAGGAACCAGACTGATAAACCAGAGTAAAAGTTTCTCATAAAAACCTTTTCGTTTGTGCAAGATGAAAGAAATTCTCTCCCATGCTCAGTTCTGAGAGATAACTGTGTGTGAAAGCCGCTCTTCACTTATCTTGTTGGGAACACAAAGTACCTTTTCAGTTGCCAAATACCTCCATAAATATATATGGGGATGTACTAGTTCCAAATCTGTTTTACAGTGAAAACTTGCAGGAAATTCAAAACCGGCCACTAGGAAACAGACAATGAAACAACAGTAAAATTTTGTCCTGCAACCCGTTCTTTGTGCTTGATGAACGAACGTCTCTCCACATGCTAAGTTTCTGAGACATATGAGTGTGTGAATTCTGTCCTTCAACTAGCTTGTTGGGAACACAAAGTTTTCTTTCAGTTGCAATCTACAATCCATATATATATAGATAGGGAGGGACTAGCACCAACTCGAATTTACAGTGAAACCTGCAGGAACTTCAAACCGGCACTAGGAAACAGAATGAGAAACCAGAGAAAAATTTCTCCTGCAACCCGTTCAGGTATTTGCTAGATGAATGAACGTCTCTCCCCATGCTCATTCTGAGAGATAACTGTCTGTGAAAGCCGTACTTCACCTAGCTTGTTGGGAACACAAAGATTATTTCCATTAGCATCTACACTCCATAAATATATATGGGAATATACAAGATTCAAATCTGTTTTACAGTTAAATTTGCAGGAATTCAAACCGCACTAGGAAATAGACTTAGAGACCAGAGTAAACTTTTCTCATGCAAACATTTCTTTTTGCTTGATGAACGAAATTCTCTCCCCATGCTCAGGTCTGAGAGATATGTGTGTGTGAAAGCCGTACTTCATATCGCTTTTTGGGAACACAAAGTTCTTTTCAGTTGCAAACTATGGTCCATAGATATATATGGGGAGGTACAAGTTCCAAATCGATATTACAGTGAAAACTGGAGGAACATCAAAAGGGCACTAGGAAACAGACGTGAGAAAACAGAGTAACAGTTTCTCCTGCAAAACCGTTCCATTAATGCTAGATGAACGAACGTCTATCAACATGCGTAGTTCTGAGAGATAACTGTGTGTGAAAGCCTACCTTCACCTATCTTCTTTGGAACACAACTGTTTCTTTTAATTTGGAAACTACACTCAATACATATTTATGAGGAGATATTAGCTCCAACTCAGATTTACAGTGAAACTGCAGGAAATTCAAACCGGCACTAGGAAAAAGACTGAGAAACTAGAGTAAAAGATTCTCCAGCAAACCGTTCCTTTGTGCTTGATGAACGAACTTCTCTCCACATGTTCTGGTCAGAGAGATATGTGTGTGTGAAAGCCGTCCTTCACCTAGCTTGTTAGGAACAAATATTTTTTTTTAGTTGCTCTCTACACTCCATACATATTTATCGGGAGGTATTATATCCTATTCGATTATACAGTGAAAACTTCAGGAAATTCCAACCGGCACTAGGAACCAGACTGAGAAAAGAGAGTAAAAGTTTCTCCTGCAAACCTTTCCTTTTGTGCAAGATGAACGAAGTTCCCTCCCCATGCTCAATTATGAGAGATTATTTTGTGTGAATTCCGCCCTTCACCTAGATTGTTGGGAACACAAAGTTTCTTTTCAGATACCAAATACACTCCATACATATTTATGGGGTTGTACTAGCTCCAAATCTGCTTTACAGTGAAAATTGCAGGAAATTCAAACCGGCACTATGAAACAGAATGAGAAACCAGAGTAAAATTTTCTCCTTCAACCAGTTCCTTGTGCTTAATGAATGAACTTCTCTCCGCATGCTCAGGTCTGAGAGATAAACGTGAGTGAAATCCGTCCTTCACCTAGCTTTTTGGGAACACATAATCTTTTCAGTTGCAAATTTCAATCCATACATATATATAGGGAGGTACTATTTCCAACTCGGTTTTACAGGGAAAACTGCTGGAAATTCAAACCGGCAGTAGGAAACAGACTGAGAAACTAGAGTAAAAGTTTCTCCTGCACCCCATTCCCTTTGAGCTAGATGAACGAACGTGTATCCACTTGCTTAGTTCTGAGAGGAATGTGTGTGTGAAAGGACATTCTTAAACTAGTTCGTAGGGAACAGAAAGTTTCTTTTCATTTGCAATCTACTCTCCTCACATATATATGGGGAGGTACTAAGTCCAAATCTGTTTTACAGTGAAAACTGCAGGAACTTCACCAGGCAAGTAGAAACAGAATGAGAAACCAGAGTAAAAATTTCCACTGCAAACCGTTCCCTTTCTGCTAGATGAATGAACGTCTCTCCAAATGCTCAGTTCTGAGAGATATGATTGTGTGAATGCCGTTCTTCACCTAGCTTTTTGGGAACACAAATTTTCTTTTCAGTTGCAAACTACAATCCGTAAATATATATGGGGCGGGGCTAGCACCACCTCGATTTTACAGTGAAAATTGCAGGAACTTCAAACCGGCACTAGGAAACTATCTGAGAAACCAGAGAAAAAGTTTCTCCTGCAACTCATTCCCTTTGTGCTAGATGAACGAACGTCGCCCCACATGATCAGTTCTGAAAGATATATGTGTGTGTAAGCCATCCTTCACCTATCTTGTTGGAACACAAATTTTCTTTCCAGTTGCAAACCCCACTCCATAAATATATATGGGTACGTATAAACTCCAACTCGAATTACAGTGAAAATTGCAGGAACTTCAAAACGGCACTATGAAACAAACAGTGAAACCAGGGTAAATTTACACTGCAACCCATTCCCTTTTTGCTAGGTGAATGAACGTCTCTCCACATGCTCAGGAGTGAGAGATAACTGTGTGTGAAAGAGGACCTTCACCTAGCTTGTTGGGAAACAAAGTATCTTTTCAGTTGCAAACAACAATTCATATATATATATAGGGACGAACAAGCTCCAACACGGTTTTAAATTGAAAATTGCAGGAAATTCAAACCGGCACTAGGAAACAGACTGAGAATTCAGAGTAAAATTTCTCCGGCAACCCGTTCCATTTGGGCTAGATGAACGAACTTCTCTCCACATGATCACTTCTGAGAGATATGAGTGTTTGAAAGCCGTTCTTTATCCAGCTTGTTGGAAAGAAAAAGTTTCTTTCAGTTGCAAATTACACTCAATACATATATATGGGGAGGTAGTAACTCCAAATCTTTTTTACTGTGAAAAAATGCAAGAAATTCATATGGGCACTTGGAAACAGACTGAGAAATCAGAGTAAAATTTCTCCTGCAAACGGTTTCCCTTTGTGCTAGATGAACGAACGACTCCCCCATGCTGAATTCTGAGATATAAGTGTGTGTGTAAGCCTTCCTTCAACTACCATGTTGGGAACACAAATTTACTTTTAGTTGCAAACTACACTCCATAAATATATATGGGAGTTAGTAGCTCCAACAATGTTTACAGTGAAAACTGCAGGAAATTCTAACTGGCACAAGGAAACAGACTGAGAAACCAGAGAAATTGTTTCCCCCACAACACGTTCCCTTAGTGATAGATGAACGAACGTTTCTACACATGCTCAGTTCTGAGAGATATGTGTGTTTGAAAGCCGTCCTTCACCTATCTTGTTGGGAACACAATGATTCTTTTAAGTTGCAAACTACACTTCATACATATATATGGGTAGGTACCAGCTCCAACACGGTTTTACAGTGAAAATTGCAGGAAATCCAAACTGGCACTAGGAACCAGACTGAGAATCCAGAGTAAAAGTTTCTCCTGCAAACCATTCCTTTGTGCTTGATGAATGAACTTCTCTCCCCATGTTCTAGTCTGAGAGATATGTGTGTGTGAAAGCCGTACTTCATATCCCTTGTTGGGAACACAATGTTTCTTTTCAGTTGCAAACTATAGTCCATATATATATATATGGGTAGATACTAGTTCCAACTCGGTTTTAAAGTGAAAACTGTAGGACATCAAACCGGCAATACGAAACAGATTGAGAAACCAGAGTAAAATTTCTCCTGCAACCCGTTCCCTTTGTGCTACATGAAAGAAATATTCTCCCCGTGCTCATTTCTGAGAGATATATGTGTGTGAAAGCCGTCCTTCACCTAGCTTGTTGGGAACACAAATTTTTTTTTGTTGTTAACTACACTCCATTCATATTTATGGGGAGTTACTATATCCAACTCGGGTTTACAGTGAAAACTGCTGGAAAATCACACCAGTACTAGGAACCAGACTGATAAACCAGAGTAAAAGTTTCTCATAAAAACCTTTTCGTTTGTGCAAGATGAAAGAAATTCTCTCCCCATGCTCAGTTCTGAGAGATAACTGTGTGTGAAAGCCGCTCTTCACTTATCTTGTTGGGAACACAAAGTACCTTTTCAGTTGCCAAATACCCTCCATAAATATATATGGGGATGTACTAGTTCCAAATCTGTTTTACACTGAAAACTGCACGAAATTCAAACCGGCACTAGGAAACAGACAATGAAACAACAGTAAAATTTTGTCCTGCAACCCGTTCTTTGTGCTTGATGAACGAACGTCTCTCCACATGCTAAGTTCTGAGACATATGATTGTGTGAATTCTGTCCTTCAACTAGCTTGTTGGGAACACAAAGTTTCTTTTCAGTTGCAATCTACAATCCATATATATATATAGGGAGGGACTAGCACCAACTAGAATTTACAGTGAAACCTGCAGGAACTTCAAACCGGCACTAGGAAACAGAATGAGAAACCAGAGTAAAATTTTCTCCTGCAACCCGTTCAGGTATTGCTAGATGAATGAACGTCTCTCCCCATGCCCATTCTGAGAGATAACTGTGTGTGAAAGCCGTACTTCACCTAGCTTGTTGGGAACACAAAGATTATTTCCATTAGCATACTACACTCCATAAATATATATGGGAATATACAAGATTCAAATCTGTTTTACAGTTAAAATTGCAGGAAATTCAAACCGGCACTA
This sequence comes from Camelus ferus, assembly GCF_009834535.1. Classification (NCBI taxonomy): domain Eukaryota; kingdom Metazoa; phylum Chordata; class Mammalia; order Artiodactyla; family Camelidae; genus Camelus; species Camelus ferus. Next base: position 2,948 of record NW_022588719.1, on the reverse strand, counting down.
GGAAATAGACTTAGAGACCAGAGTAAACTTTTCTCATGCAAACATTTCTTTTTGCTTGATGAACGAAATTCTCTCCCCATGCTCAGGTCTGAGAGATATGTGTGTGTGAAAGCCGTACTTCATATCGCTTTTTGGGAACACAAAGTTCTTTTCAGTTGCAAATTACGGTCCATAGATATATATGGGGAGGTACAAGTTCCAAATCGATATTACAGTGAAAACTGGAGGAACATCAAAAGGGCACTAGGAAACAGACTGAGAAAACAGAGTAACAGTTTCTCCTGCAAACCGTTCCATTAATGCTAGATGAACGAACGTCTATCAACATGCTTAGTTCTGAGAGATAACTGTGTGTGAAAGCCTACCTTCACCTATCTTCTTTGGAACACACTGTTTCTTTAATTTGGAAACTACACTCAATACATATTTATGAGGAGATATTAGCTCCAACTCAGATTTACAGTGAAAACTGCAGGAAATTCAAACCGGCACTAGGAAAAAGACTGAGAACTAGAGTAAAAGATTCTCCAGCAAACCGTTCCTTGTGCTTGATGAACGAACTTCTCTCCACATGTTCTGGTCAGAGAGATATGTGTGTGTGAAAGCCGTCCTTCACCTAGCTTGTTAGGAACAAATATTTTTTTTTAGTTGCTCTCTACACTCCATACATATTTATCGGGAGGTATTATATCCTATTCGGTTTTACAGTGAAAACTTCAGGAAATTCCAACCGGCACTAGGAACCAGACTGAGAAAACAGAGTAAAAGTTTCTCCTGCAAACCTTTCCTTTTGTGCAAGATGAACGAAGTTCCCTCCCCATGCTCAATTATGAGAGATTATTTTGTGTGAATTCGCCCTTCACCTAGATTGTTGGGAACACAAAGTTTCTTTTTCAGATGCCAAATACACTCCATACATATTTATGGGGTTGTACTAGCTCCAAATCTGCTTTAACAGTGAAAATTGCAGGAAATTCAACCGGCACTATGAAACAGAATGAGAAACCCAGAAGTAAAAATTTTCTCCTTACAACACAGTTCCTTGTGCTAATGAGTGGAACTTCTCTCCGCCATGCTCAGGTCTGAGAGATAGAACGTGAGTGAAATCCGCCCCCTCGCTTCACCTAGCTTTTTGGGAACACATAGATTCTTTTCAGTTGCAAATTTCAATCCATACATATATATAGGGAGGTACTATTTCCACTCGGTTTTACAGGGAAAACTGCTTGAAATTCAAACCGGCAGTAGGAAACAGACTGAGAACTAGAGTAAAGTTTTCTCTGCACCCCATTCCCTTTGGAGCTAGATGAATCGAACGTGTATCCACTTGCTTAGTTCTGAGAGGAATGTGTGTGTGGAAAGACCATTCTTAAACTAGTTCGTAGGGAACAGAAAGTTTCTTTTCATTTGCAATCTACACTCCTCACATATATATGGGGAGGTACTAAGTCCAAATCTGTTTTACAGTGAAAACTGCAGGAACTTCACCAGGCAATTAGAAACAGATGAGAAACCAGAGTAAAAATTTCCACTGCAAACCGTTCCCTTTCTGCTAGATGAATGAACGTCTCTCCAAATGCTCAGTTCTGAGAGATATGATTGTGTGAATGCCGTTCTTCACCTAGCTTTTTGGGAACACAAATTTTCTTTTCAGTTGCAAACTACAATCCGTAAATATATATGGGGCGGGACTAGCACCACCTCGATTTTACAGTGAAAAGTGCAGGAACTTCAAACCGGCACTAGGAAACAAACTGAGAAACCAGAGAAAAAGTTTCTCCTGCAACTCATTCCCTTTGTGCTAGATGAACGAACGTCGCCCCACATGATCAGTTCTGAAAGATATATGTGTGTGTAAGCCGTCCTTCACCTATCTTGTTTGGAACACAAATTTTCTTTCCAGTTGCAAACCCCACTCCGTAAATAATATGGGTAGGTATAAACTCCAACTCGAATTTACAGTGAAAATTGCAGGAACTTCAAAACGGCACTATGAAACAAACAGTGAAACCAGGGTAAATTTACACTGCAACCCATTCCCTTTTTGCTAGGTGAATGAACGTCTCTCCACATGCTCAGGAGTGAGAGATGAGAACTGTGTGTGAAAGAGGACCTTCACCTAGCTTGTTGGGAAACAAAGTATCTTTTCAGTTGCAAACAACAATTCATATATATATATAGGGACGAACAAGCTCCAACACGGTTTTAAATTGAAAATTGCAGGAAATTCAAACCGGCACTAGGAAACAGACTGAGAATTCAGAGTAAAAGTTTCTCCGGCAACCCGTTCCATTTGGGCTAGATGAACGAACTTCTCTCCACATGATCACTTCTGAGAGATATGAGTGTGTGAAAGCCGTTCTTTATCCAGCTTGTTGGAAAGAAAAAGTTTCTTTTCAGTTGCAAATTACACTCAATACATATATATGGGGAGGTAGTAACTCCAAATCTTTTTTACTGTGAAAAATGCAAGAAATTCATATGGGCACTTGGAAACAGACTAGAAATCAGAGTAAAATTTCTCCTGCAAACGGTTCCCTTTGTGCTAGATGAACGAACGACTCCCCCATGCTGAATTCTGAGATATAAGTGTGTGTGTAAGCCTTCCTTCAACTACCATGTTGGGAACACAAATTTACTTTTCAGTTGCAAACTACACTCCATAAATATATATGGGAGTTAGTAGCTCCAACAATGTTTACAGTGAAAACTGCAGGAAATTCTAACTGGCACAAGGAAACAGACTGAGAAACCAGAAATTGTTTCCCCCACAACACGTTCCCTTAGTGATAGATGAACGAACGTTTCTACACATGCTCAGTTCTGAGAGATATGTGTGTTTGAAAGCCGTCCTTCACCTATCTTGTTGGGAACACAATGATTCTTTTAAGTTGCCAAACTACACTTCATACATATATATGGGTAGGTACCAGCTCCAACACGGTTTT
>NW_022588718.1:0-10806 GCF_009834535.1 Camelus ferus | reverse complement strand
TACCTCCCCATATTATGTATGGAGTGAGTTTTCAATGAAAAGAAACTTTGTGTCCCAACAAGCTAGGTGAAGGACGGCTTTCACACACACTTATCTCTCAAAACTGAGCATGTGGAGAGACTTTCGTTCATCTAGCACAAAGGGAACGGGTTGCAGGAGAAACTTTTTCTTTGGTTTCTCAGTTTGTTTCTTACTGCCGGTTTGAAGTTCCTGCAGATTTCACTGTAAAACCGAGTTGGAACTAGTACCTCCCCATATATATGTATGGAGTGGATTTTGCAAGTGAAAAGAAGCTTTGTGTTCCCAACAAGCAAAGTGAAGAACGGCTTTCACACTCACTTATCTCTCAGAACTGAGCATGTGGAGAGACGTTCGTTCATCTAGCACAAAGGGAACGGGTTGCAGGAGAAACTTTTACTCTGGTTTCTCAGTCTGTTTCCTAGTGCCGGTTTGAAGTTCCTGCAGATTTCACTGTAAAACCGAGTTGGAGCTAGTACCTCCCCATATAAATTTATTGAGTGGAGTTTGCAAGGGAAAAGAAAATTTGTGTTCCCAACAAGCTAGGTGAAGAACGGCTTTCAAACATACTTATTTCTCAGAATAGTGCATGTGGAGAGACGTTCGTTCATCTAGCACAAAAGGAAAGGTTTGCAGGAGAAACTTTTACTCTGGTTTCTCAGTCTGTTTCCTGTTGCCGGTTTGAAGTTCCTGCAGTTTTCACTGTAAAACCGATTTGGAGCTAGTACCTCCCCATATATATGTATGGATTGGAGTTTGCAACTGAAAAGAAACTTTGTGTTCCCAACAAGCTAGGTGAAGGACGGCTTTCACACACACTGAACTCTCAGAACTGAGCATGTGTAGAGACTTTCGTTCATCTAGCACAAAGGGAACGGGTTGCAGGAGAAACTTTTTCATTGGTTTCTCAGATTGTTTCCTACTGCCGTTTTGAATTTCCTGCAGATTTCAGTGTAAAACCGACTTGGAACTTCTACCTCCCCATATATATGTATGGAGTGGAGTTTGCAAGTGAAAAGAAACTTTGTGTTCCCAACAAGTTAGGTGAAGGACGGGTTTCACACACACTTATCTCTCAGAACTGAGTATGTGGAGAGACGTTCGTTCATCAAGCACAAAGGGAACGTGTTGCCTGAGAAACTTTTACTCTGGTTTCTCAGTCTGTTTCCTGTTGCCGGTTTGAAGTTCCTGCAGTTTTCACTGTAAAACCGTGTTGGAGCTAGTACCTCCCATATATATGTATGGATTGGAGTTCGCAACTGAAAAGAAACTTTGTGTTCCCAACAAGCTAGGTGAAGGACGGCTTTCACACTCACTTATCTCTCAGAACTGAGTATGTGGAGAGACGTTCGTTCATCTAGAACAAAGGAACGGGTTGCAGGTGAAACTTTTACTCTGTTTCTCAGTCTGTTTCCAAGTGCCGGTTTGAAGTTCCTGCAGTTTTCACTTTAAAAGAGAGTGGGAGCTAGTACCTCCCCATATATATGTATGGAGTGGATTTTGCAACTGAAAAGAAACTTTGTGATCCCAACAAGCTAGGTGAAGGACGGCTTTCACACACACTTATCTCTCAGAACTGAGCATGTGGAGAGACGATCGTTCATCTAGCAAAGAGGGAACGGTTTGCAGGAGAAACTTTTACTCTGGTTCTCAGTCTGTTTCCTGTGCCGGTTTGAAGTTCCTGCAGTTTTCACTGTAAAATCGATTTGGAGCTAGTACCTCCCCATATATATATATGGAGTGGAGTTCGCAAATGAAAAGAAACTTTGTGTTCCCAACTAGCTAGGTGAAGGACGGCTTTCACACTCACTTATCTCTCAGAAATGAGCATGTGGAGAGACGTTCGTTCATCTAGCACAAAAGGGAACGGGTTGCAGGAGAAACATTTACTCTGGTTTCTCAGTCTGTTTCCTAGTGCCGGTTTGAAGTTCCTGCAGTTTTCACTGTAAAACAGTGTTGGAACTAGTACCTGCCCATATGTATGTATGGAGTGGAGTTTGCAACTGAAAAGAAACTTTGTGTTCGCAACAAGTAAGTTGAAGGACGGCTTTCACACACACATATCTCTCAGAACTGAGCATGTGGAGAGACGTTCGTTCATCTAGAACAAAGGGAACGGGTTGCAGGGGAAACTTTTACTCTGGTTTCTCAGTCTGTTTCCTAGTGCCGGTTGGATTTTCCTGCAGTTTTCACTTTAAAACCGAGTTGGAGCTAGTACCTCCCCATATATATGTATGGATTGGATTTTGCAACTGAAAAGAAACTTTGTGTTCCCAACAAGCTAGGTGAAGCACGGCATTCACACACAATTATCTCTCAGAACTGAGCATGTGGAGAGACTTTCGTTCATCTAGCACAGAAGGGAACGGTTTGCAGGAGAAACTTTTACTCTGGTTTCTCAGTCTGTTTCCTAGTGCCGGTTTGAAGTTCCTGCTGATTTCACTGTAAAACCGAGTTGGAGCTAGTACCTCCCCATATATATGTATGGAGTGGAGTTTGCAAGTGAAAAGAAACTTTGTGTTCCCAACAAGCTAGGTGAAGGACGGGCTTTCACACACACTTATCTCTCAGAACTGAGCATGTGGAGAGACGTTCGTTCATCTAGCAAAAAGGGAACGTGTTGCAGGAGAAACTTTTACTCTGGTTTCTCAGTATGTTTCCTAGTGCCGGTTTGAAGTGCCTGCAGTTTTCACTGTAAAACCGAGTTGGAGCTAGTACCTCCCCATATATATGTATGGAGTGGAGTTCGCAACTGAAAAGAAACTTTGTGTTCCCAACAAGCTAGGTGAAGGACGGCTTTCACACACACTTATCTCTCAGAACTGAGCATGTGGAGAGACGTTCGTTCATCTAGCACAAAGGGAACGGTTGCAGGAGAAACTTTTACTCTGGTTTCTCAGTCTGTTTCCTAGTGCCGGTTTGAAGTTCCTGCAGATTTCACTGTAAAACCGAGTTGGAGCTAGTACCTCCCCATATATATGTATGGAGTGGAGTTTGCAACTGAAAAGAAACTTTGTGTTCCCAACAAGCTAGGTGAAGGACGGCTTTCACACACACTTATCTCTCAGAACTGAGCATGTGAGAGACGTTCGTTCATCTAGCACAAAGGGAACGGGTTTGCAGGAGAAACTTTTACTCTGGTTTCTCAGTCTGTTTCCTAGTGCCGGTTTGAAGTTCCTGCAGATTTTCACTGTAAAACCGAGTTGGAGCTTGTACCTCCCCATATATATGTATGGAGTGGAGTTTGCAAGTGAAAAGAAACTTTGTGTTCCCAACAAGCTAGGTGAAGGACGGCTTTCACACACACTTATCTCTCAGAACTGAGCATGTGGAGAGACGTTCGTTCATCTAGCACAAAGGAACGTTTTGCAGGAGAAACTTTTACTCTGGTTTCTCAGTCTGATTCCTGTTGCCGGTTTGAAATTCCTGCAATTTTCACTGTAAAACCGAGTTGGAGCTTGTACCTCCCCATATATATGTATGGAGTGGAGTTGGCAACTGAAAAGAAACTTTGTGTTCCCAACAAGCTAGGTGAAGGACGGCTTTCACACACACTTATCTCTCAGAACTGAGCATGTGGAGAGACGTTCGTTCATCTAGAAAAAAGGAAACGGGTTGCAGGTGAAACTTTTACTCTGGTTTCTCAGTCTGTTTCCTAGTGCTGGTTTGAAGTTCCTGCAGTTTTCACTTTAAAACAGAGTGGGAGCTAGTACATCCCCATATATATGTATGGAGTGGATTTTGCAACTGAAAAGAAACTTTGTGTTCCCAACAAGCTAGGTGAAGACTGGCTTTCACACACACTTATCTCTCAGAACTGAGCATGTGGAGAGACGTTCGTTCATCTAGCACAAAGGAACGGTTGCAGGAGAAACTTTTACTCTGGTTTCTCAGTCTGTTTCCTAGTGCCGGTTTGAAGTTCCTGCAGTTTTCACTGTAAAACCGATTTGGAGCTAGTACCTCCCCATATATATGTATGGAGTGGAGTTTGCAACTGAAAAGAAACTTTGTGTTCCCAACAAGCTAGGTGAAGGACGGCTTTCACACACACTTATCTCTCAGAACTGAGCATGTGGAGAGACGTTCGTTCATCTAGCACAAAGGGAACGGGTTGCAGGAGAAACTTTTACTCTGGTTTCTCAGTCTGTTTCCTACTGTCGGTTTGAAGTTCCTGCAGATTTCACTGTAAAACCGAGTTGGAACTAGTACCTCCCCATATATATGTATGGAGTGGAGTTTGCAAGTGAAAAGAAACTTTGTGTTCCCAACAAGCTAGGTGAAGGACGGCTTTCACACACACTTATCTCTCAGAACTGAGCATGTGGAGAGACGTTCGTTCATCTAGCACAAAGGGAACTGGTTGCAGGAGAAACTTTTACTCTGGTTTCTCAGTCTGTTTCCTAGTGCCGGTTTGAAGTTCCTGCAGTTTTCACTGTAAAACCGATGTTGGAGCTAGTACCTCCCCATATATATGTATGGAGTGGAGTTTGCAAGTGAAAAGAAACTTTGTGTTCCCAACAAGCTAGGTGAAGGACGGCTTTCACACACACTTATCTCTCAGAACTGAGCATGTGGAGAGACGTTCGTTCATCTAGCACAAAGGGAACTGGTTTGCAGGAGAAACTTTTACTCTGGTTTCTCAGTCTGTTTCCTAGTGCCGGTTTGAAGTTCCTGCAGTTTCACTGTAAAACCGAGTTGGAGCTAGTACCTCCCCATATATATGTATGGAGTGGAGTTTGCAACTGAAAAGAAACTTTGTGTTCCCAACAAGCTAGGTGAAGGACGGCTTTCACACACACTTATCTCTCAGAACTGAGCATGTGGAGAGACGTTCGTTCATCTAGCACAAAGGGAACGGGTTGCAGGAGAAACTTTTACTCTTGGTTTCTCAGTCTGTTTCCTACTGCCGGTTTGAAGTTCCTGCAGATTTCACTGTAAACCGAGTTGGAGCTAGTACCTCCCCATATATATGTATGGAGTGGAGTTTGCAACTGAAAAGAAACTTTGTGTTCCCAACAAGCTAGGTGAAGGACGGCTTTCACACACACTTATCTCTCAGAACTGAGCATGTGGAGAGACGTTCGTTCATCTAGCACAGAAGGGAACGGGTTGCAGGAGAAACTTTTACTCTGGTTTCTCAGTCTGTTTCCTAGTGCCGGTTTGAAGTTCCTGCAGATTTTCACTGTAAAACCGAGTTGGAGCTAGTACCTCCCCATATATATGTATGGAGTGGAGTTTGCAAGGGAAAAGAAACTTTGTGTTCCCAACAAGCTAGGTGAAGAACGGCTTTCAAACACACTTATCTCTCAGAACAGAGCATGTGGAGAGACGTTCGTTCATCTAGCACAAAAGGAACGGTTTGCAGGAGAAACTTTTACTCTGGTTTCTCAGTCTGTTTCCTGTTGCCGGTTTGAAGTTCCTGCAGTTTTCACTGTAAAACCGAGTTGGAGCTAGTACCTCCCCATATATATGTATGGAGTGGAGTTTGCAACTGAAAAGAAACTTTGTGTTCCCAACAAGCTAGGTGAAGGACGGCTTTCACACACACTTATCTCTCAGAACTGAGCATGTGGAGAGACGTTCGTTCATCTAGCACAAAGGGAACGGGTTGCAGGAGAAACTTTTACTCTGGTTTCTCAGTCTGTTTCCTAGTGCCGGTTTGAAGTTCCTGCAGTTTTCACTGTAAAACCGAGTTGGAGCTAGTACCTCCCCATATATATGTATGGAAGTGGAGTTTGCAAGTGAAAAGAACTTTGTGTTCCCAACAAGCTAGGTGAAGGACGGCTTTCACACACACTTATCTCTCAGAACTGAGCATGTGGAGAGACGTTCGTTCATCTAGCACAAAAGGAACGTGTTGCAGGAGAAACTTTTACTCTGGTTTCTCAGTCTGTTTCCTGTTGCCGGTTTGAAGTTCCTGCAGTTTTCACTGTAAAACCGAGTTGGAGCTAGTACCTCCCCATATATATGTATGGAGTGGAGTTCGCAACTGAAAAGAAACTTTGTGTTCCCAACAAGCTTGGTGAAGGACGGCTTTCACACTCACTTATCTCTCAGAACTGAGCATGTGGAGAGACGTTCGTTCATCTAGCACAAAGGGAACTGGTTGCAGGAGAAACTTTTACTCTGATTTCTCAGTCTGTTTCCTAGTGCCGGTTTGAAGTTCCTGCAGATTTCACTGTAAAACCGAGTTGGAGCTAGTACCTCCCCATATATATGTATGGAGTGGAGTTTGCAAGAGAATAGAAACTATGTGTTCCCAACAAGCTAGGTGAAGAACGGCTTTCAAACACATTTATCTCTCAGAACAGAGCATGTGGAGAGACGTTCGTTCATCTAGCACAAAGGGAACGGGTTGCAGGAGAAACTTTTACTCTGGTTTCTCAGTCTGTTTCCTAGTTGCCGGTTTGAAGTTCCTGCAGTTTTCACTGTAAAACCGAGTTGGAGCTAGTACCTCCCCATATATATGTATGGAGTGGAGTTTGCAAGTGAAAAGAAACTTTGTGTTCCCAACAAGCTTAGGTGAAGGACGGCTTTCACACACACTTATCTCTCAGAACTGAGCATGTGGAGAGACGTTCGTTCATCTAGCACAAAGGGAACGGTTTGCAGGAGAAACTTTTTACTCTGGTTTCTCAGTCTGTTTCCTAGTGCCGGTTTGAAGTTCCTGCAGTTTTCACTGTAAAACCGAGTTGGAGCTAGTACCTCCCCATATATATGTATGGAGTGGAGTTTGCAAGGAAAAGAAACTTTGTGTTCCCAACAAGGCTAGGTGAAGACGGCTTTCAAACACACTTATCTCTCAGAACTGAGCATGTGGAGAGACGTTCGTTCATCTAGCACAAAGGGAACGGTTGCAGGAGAAACTTTTACTCTGGTTTCTCAGTCTGTTTCCTAGTTGCCGGTTTGAAGTTCCTGCAGTTTTCACTGTAAAACCGAGTTGGAGCTAGTACCTCCCCATATATATGTATGGAATGGAGTTTGCAACTGAAAAGAAACTTTGTGTTCCCAACAAGCTAGGTGAAGGACGGCTTTCACACACACTTATCTCTCAGAACTGAGCATGTGGAGAGACGTTCGTTCATCTAGCACAAAGGGAACGGGTTGCAGGAGAAACTTTTACTCTTGGTTTCTCAGTCTGTTTTCCTAGTGCGGTTGAAGTTCCTGCAGATTTTCACTGTAAAACAGAGTTGGAGCTAGTACCTCCCCATATATATGTATGGAGTGGAGTTTGCAAGTGAAAAGAAACTTTGTGTTCCCAACAAGCTAGGTGAAGGACGGCTTTCACACACACTTATCTCTCAGAACTGAGCATGTGGAGAGACGTTCGTTCATCTAGCACAAAGGGAACGGTTTGCAGGAGAAACTTTTACTCTGGTTTCCAGTCTGTTTCCTGTTGCCGGTTTGAAGTTCCTGCAGTTTTCACTGTAAAACCGAGTTGGAGCTAGTACCTGCCCATATGTATGTATGGAGTGGAGTTTGCAATGAAAAGAAACTTTGTGTTCCCAACAAGCTAGTTGAAGGACGGCTTTCACACACACTTATCTCTCAGAACTGAGCATGTGGAGAGACGTTCGTTCATCTAGCACAAAGGAACGGGTTGCAGGAGAAACTTTTACTCTGGTTTCTCAGTCTGTTTCCTAGTGCCGGTTTGAAGTTCCTGCAGTTTTCACTGTAAAACAGAGTTGGAGCTAGTACCTCCCCATATATATGTATGGAGTGGAGTTTGCAACTGAAAAGAAACTTTGTGTTCCCAACAAGCTAGGTGAAGGACGGCTTTCACACACACTTATCTCTCAGAACTGAGCATGTGGAGAGACGTTCGTTCATCTAGCACAAAGGGAACGGGTTGCAGGAGAAACTTTTACTCTGGTTTCTCAGTCTGTTTCCTAGTGCCGGTTTGAAGTTCCTGCAGATTTTCACTGTAAAACCGAGTTGGAGCTAGTACCTCCCCATATATATGTATGGAGTGGAGTTTGCAAGTGAAAAGAAACTTTGTGTTCCCAACAAGCTAGGTGAAGGACGGCTTTCACACACACTTATCTCTCAGAACTAGAGCATGTGGAGAGACGTTCGTTCATCTAGCACAAATGGAACGGGTTGCAGGAGAAACTTTTACTCTGGTTTCTCAGTCTGTTTCCTAGTTGCCGGTTTGAAGTTCCTGCAGTTTTCACTGTAAAACCGAGTTGGAGCTAGTACCCTCCCCATATATATGTATGGAGTGGAGTTTGCAACTGAAAAGAAACTTTGTGTTCCCAACAAGCTAGGTGAAGGACGGCTTCACACACACTTATCTCTCAGAACTGAGCATGTGGAGAGACGTTCGTTCATCTAGCACAAAGGGAACGGTTGCAGGAGAAACTTTTACTCTGGTTTCTCAGTCTGTTTCCTAGTTGCCGGTTTGAAGTTCCTGCAGTTTTCACTGTAAAACCGAGTTGGAGCTAGTACCTCCCCATATATATGTATGGAGTGGAGTTTGCAACTGAAAAGAAACTTGTGTTCCCAACAAGCTAGGTGAAGGACGGCTTTCACACACACTTATCTCTCAGAACTGAGCATGTGGAGAGACGTTCGTTCATCTAGCACAAAGGGAACGGGTTGCAGGAGAAACTTTTACTCTGTTTCTCAGTCTGTTTCCTAGTGCCGGTTTGAAGTTCCTGCAGATTTTCACTGTAAACCGAGTTGGAGCTAGTACCTCCCCATATATATTTATGGAGTGGAGTTTGCAAGTGAAAAGAAACTTTGTGTTCCCAACAAGCTAGGTGAAGGACGGCTTTCACAACACACTTATCTCTCAGAACATGAGCATGTGGAGAGACGTTCGTTCATCTAGCACAAAGGAACGGTTGCAGGAGAAACTTTTACTCTGGTTTCTCAGTCTGTTTCCTAGTGCCGGTTTGAAGTTCCTGCAGTTTTCACGTTAAAACCGAGTTGGAGCTAGTACCTCCCCATATATATGTATGGAGTGGAGTTTGCAACTGAAAAGAAACTTTGTGTTCCCAACAAGCTAGGTGAAGGACGGCTTTCACACACACTTATCTCTCAGAACTGAGCATGTGGAGAGACGTTCGTTCATCTAGCACAAAGGGAACGGGTTGCAGGAGAACTTTTACTCTGGTTTCTCAGTCTTTTTCCTAGTGCCGGTTTGAAGTTCCTGCAGTTTTCACTGTAAAACAGAGTTGGAGCTAGTACCTCCCCATATATATGTATGGAGTGGAGTTTGCAAGTGAAAAGAAACTTTGTGTTCCCAACAAGCTAGGTGAAGGACGGCTTTCACACACATTATCTCTCAGAAATGAGCATGTGGAGAGACGTTCGTTCATCTAGCACAAAGGGAACGGGTTGCAGGAGAAACTTTTACTCTGGTTTCTCAGTTGTTTCCTAGTGCCGGTTTGAAGTTCCTGCAGTTTTCACTGTAAAACCGATTTGGAGCTAGTACCTCCCCATATATATGTATGGAGTGGAGTCTGCAACTGAAAAGAAACTTTGTGTTCCCAACAAGCTAGGTGAAGGACTGGCTTTCACACACACTTATCTCTCAGAACTGAGCATGTGGAGAGACGTTCGTTCATCTAGCACAAAGGGAAACGGGTTGCAGGAGAAACTTTTACTCTGGTTTCTCAGGTCTGTTTCCTAGTGCCGGTTTGAAGTTCCTGCAGTTTTCACTGTTTAAAACCGAGTTGGAGCTAGTAGTACCTCACCCATATATATGTATGGAGAGTGTGAGTTTGCAAGTGAAAAGAAACTTTGTGTTCCCAACAAGATAGGTGAAGGACGGCTTTCACACACACTTATCTCTCAGAACTGAGGATGTGGAGAGACGTTCGTTCATCTAGCACAAAGGGAACGTGTTGCTGGAGAAACTTTTACTCTGGTTTCTCAGTCTGTTTCGTAGTGCCGTTTTGAAGTTCCTGCAGTTTTCACTGTAAAACCGAGTTGGAGCTAGTACCTACCCATATATATGTATGAGGTGGAGTTCGCAACTGAAAAGAAACTTTGTGTTCCCAACAAGCAAAGTAAAGAACGGCTTTCACACTCACTTATCTCTCAGAAACTGAGCATGTGGAGAGACGTTCGTTCATCTAGCACAAAGGGAACGGTTTGCAGGAGAAACTTTTACTCTGGTTTCTCAGTCTGTTTCCTAGTGCCGGTTTGAAGTTCCTGCAGATTTCACTGTAAAACCGAGTTGGAGCTAGTACCTCCCCATATAAATTTATGGAGTGGAGTTTGCAAGGGAAAAGAAAATTTGTGTTCCCAACAAGCTAGGTGAAGAACGGCTTTCAAACATACTTATTTCTCAGAATAGTGCATGTGGAGAGACGTTCGTTCATCTAGCACAAAAGGAACGGTTTGCAAGAGAAACTTTTACTCTGGTTTCTCAGTCTGTTTCCTGTTGCCGGTTTGAAGTTCCTGCAGTTTTCACTGTAAAACCGATTTGGAGCTAGTACTTCCCCATATATATGTATGGATTGGAGTTTGCAACTGAAAAGAAACTTTGTGTTCCCAACAAGCTAGGTGAAGGACGGCTTTCACACACACTGAACTCTGAGAACTGAGCATTGTGTAGAGGCTTTCGTTCATCTAGCCCAAAGGAACGGGTTGCAGGAGAAACTTTTTTTTGGTTTCTCAGTTTGTTTCTTACTGCCGGTTTGAAGTTCCTGCAGATTTCACTGTAAAACCGACTTGGAACTTGTACCTCCCCATATATATGTATGGAGTGGAGTTTGCAAGTGAAAAGAAACTTTGTGTCCCAACAAGTTAGGTGAAGGACGGGTTTCACACACACTT
>NW_022588717.1:0-10869 GCF_009834535.1 Camelus ferus | reverse complement strand
TTCTTGCAAACCGTTCCCTTGTGCTAGATGAACGAACGTCTCTCCACATGCTCAGTTCTGAGAGATTATTGTGTGTGAAAGCCGTCCTTCACCTAGCTAGTTGGGAACACAAACTTCCTTTCACTTGCAAACTACACTCCATACATTTATACGTGTATGTACTAGCCCCAAATCGGTTTTAAAGTGAAAACTGTAGGATCATCAAACCGGTACTAGGTAACAGACTGAGAATCCAGTGTAAATGTTTCTCCTGCACCATTTACCTTTGTGCTAGATGAATGAACGTCTCTCCACATGCTCTGTTCTAGAGAAAAGTGTGTGTGAAGCCGAACTTCTCCTTGCATGTTAGAAATACAAATTTTCATTTCAGTTGCAATCTACACTCCATACATATATATGGGGAGGAAATAGCTCCAACTCGGGTTTACAGTGAAAACTGCAAAAACATCAACTTGGCACTACTAAAGAGACTGAGAAACCAGATTAAATGTTTCTCTTGCAAACCGTTCCCCTTGTGCTAGATGAACGAACGTCTCTCCACATGCTCAGTTCTGAGAGATTATTGTGTGTGAAAGCCGTCCTTCACATAGCTTGCAGGGATCACAAAATTCTTTTCAGTTGCAAACTAAATTCCATACATATATATGGGGAGGTAAAAGCTCCAATTCGGTTTTACAGTGAAAACTGCAGTTACATCAAACATTCACTAATAACAGTCTGAGAATACAGAGTAAAACTTACTACTGCAAACCTTACCCTTTGTGCAAGGTGAATGAACGTCTATCCACAGGCTCAGGTCTGGAGATAAGTGTGTGTGAAGCTGAACTTCACATAGCTTTTGGAATACAAATTTTCTTTTCAGTTGCAAACAACACTCCATACATATATAGGGAGGTACTAACTCCAGCTCGGATTTACAGTGAAAACTACAGGAACATCAACTCGGCAGTAGGAAAGAGACAGAGAAATCAGATTATATGTTTCTCTTGCAACCCGTTCCATTTGTGCTAGATGAACGAACGTCTCTCCATATGCTCAGTTCTGAGAGATAAGTGTGTGTTAAAGCCGTTTTTCAAATATCTTGTTGGGAACACAAAAATTCTTTTCAGTTTCAAACTACACTCCATACATATATACAGGGAGGTAGAAGCTCCAACACCATTTTACTGTGAAAACTGTAAGAAATTCAAACCGGAACTAGGAAACAGACTGAGAACCAAGAATAAACGTTGCTCCTGCAAACCATTCACTTTGTGCTAGATGAACGAACGTCTCTCCACATGCTCAGTTCTGAGAGAAAAGTGTGTGTGAATGCCGCCCTTCACGTAACTTTTTGGGAACACAAAGTTTCTTTTCAGTTTCTAACTACACTCCATATATTTATATGGGGATTTAGTAGATCCAAATAGGGTTTATAGTGAAAACTGGAGGAAATTCTAACCGTTACCAGGAAACAGACTGAGAAACCAGAGTAAATTTTCCCTGCCAACTTTTCACTATGTGCTAGATGAACGAACGTCTCTCCACATGCTCAGTTCTGAGAGATAAGTGTGTGTGAAAGCCGTCTTCCACCTAGCTTGTTGGGAACACAAAACTTCCTTTCACTTGCAAACTACACTCCATACATATATGCGGGGATGTACTAGCTCCAAATCGGTTTTAAAGTGAAAACTGTAGGATCATCAAACCGGTACTAGGAAACAGACTGAGAATCCAGAGTAAATGTTTCTCCTGCACCATTTACCTTTGTGCTAGATGAATGAACGTCTCTTCACATGCTCTGTTCAAGAGATAATTGTGTGTGAAGCCGAACTTCACATAGCTTGTTGGGAACACAAGGTTACTTTTCAGCTGCAAACTAAAATCCATACATGTATACGGGGATGTACTAGTACCAACTAGGTTTTAAAATGAAAACTGTAGGATATTCAAACAGGTACTAGGAAAAAGACTGAGAAACCAGAGTAAAAGTGTCTCCTGAATCATATTCCTTTTGTGCTAGATGAACGAATATCTCTCCACATGCTCTGTTCTGAGAGATAAGTGTGTCTGAAAGCCGTCTTTCACATAGCTTGCTGGGATCACAAAATTTCTTTTCAGTTGCAAACTACACTCCATACATTTATACGTTGAGTTTCTACCTCCAGCTCGGTTTTACAGTAAAAACTACAGGAACATCATATCGGCACTAGCAAATAGTCTAAGAAACCAGACTATATGTTTCACTTGCAACCCGTTTACTTTATGCTAGATGAACGAACGTCTCTCCTTACTCTCAGTTCTGAGAGATAAGTGTGTGTTAAAGCCGTCTTTCAACTAGCTTGTTGGGAACACAAAAATTCTTTAAAGTTTTAAACTACACTCCAGACATTTATACGGGGAGGGACAAGCTCCAACACCATTTTACAGTGAAAACTGCAAGAAATTCAAACCAGAACAAGGAAACAGACTGAGAAATCATTGTAATAGTTTCTCCTGCTACCCGCTCCATTTGTGCTAGATGAACGAACGTCTCCCCACATGCTCAGTTCTGAGAGACATGTGTGTGTGAAAGCCGTCTTTCACCAAGCTTGTTGGGAACACATAGTTTCTTTTCAGTTGCAAACTACAATCCATACATATATACGGGGATGTACTAGCTCCAAATCGGGTTTAAAGTGAAAACTGCAGGATTATCAAACCGAAACTAGGAAACAGACTGAGAAACCAGACTAAAAGTTTCTCCTGCAAACTGTTCCCTCTGTGCTGCATGAATGAACGTCACGCCACATGCTCAATTTTGAGAGATAAGTGTGTGAAAGCCATTCTTCACATAACTTGTTGGGAACACAAAATTCCTTTTCAGTGGCAAACTACAATCCATACAAATATATGGGGATGTACTAGCTCCAAATCTGTTCTACAGTGAAAACTGGAGGAACTTCTTACCGACACTAGGAAACAGACTGAGAAACCAGAGTAAATTTTCTCCTGCAAACAGTTCACTTTGTGCTAGATGAACGAACGTCTCTCCATATGCTCAGTTCTGAGAGATAAGTGTGTGTTAAAACCGTTTTTCAACTATCTTGTTGGGAACACAAGAATTCTTTTCAGTTTCAAACTACACTCCATACATATATACGGGGAGGTAGAAGCTCCAACACCATTTTACAGTGAAAACTGTAAGAAATTTAAACCGGAACTAGGAAACAGACTGAGAACCAAGAATAAACGTTGCTCCTGCAAACCATTCCCTTTGTGCTAGATGAACGAACGTCTCTCCACATGCTCAGTTCTGAGAGATAAGTGTGTGTGAATGCCGCCCTTCACATAACTTTTTGGGAACACAAAGTTTCTTTTCAGTTTCTAACTACACTCCATATATTTATATGGGGATTTAGTAGATCAAAATAGGGTTTATAGTGAAAACTGGAGGAAATTCTAACCGTTACCAGGAAACAGACTGAGAAACCAGAGTAAATTTTTCCTGCCAACCTTTCACTTTGTGCTAGATGAACGAACGTCTCTCCACATGCTCAGTTCTGAGAGATAAGTGTGTGTGTGAAAGCCGTCCTTCACCTAGCTTGTTGGAAACGAAAAAACTCTTTTCAGTTGGAAACTACTCTCCATACATATATATTGGGAGTTACTGGCTCCAAATCGGTTTTACACTGAAAAATGCAGTAAATTCAAACCGGCACTAGGAAACAGACTGAGAAAACAGAGTAATAGTTTCTCCTGCAAACCTTTCCCCTTGTGCTAGATGAAAGAAAGTCTCTCCACATGCTCTGTTCTGAGAGATTATTGTGTGTGAAAGCTGTCCTACATATAGCTTGCAGGGATCACAAAATTTCTTTTCAGTTGCAAACTAAATTCCATAGATATATAAGGGAGGTAAAAGCTCCAAATTGGTTTTACACTGAAAAATGCAGTAAATTCAAACCGGCACTAGGAAACAGACTGAGAAAACAGAGTAATAGTTTCTCCTGCAAACCGTTCCATTTGTGCTAGATGAATGAATGTCTCTCCACATGCTCAATTCTAGAGATAAGTTTGTGTGAAGCCAAAGTTCACTTAACTTGTTGGGAACACAAATTTTCTTTTCAGTTGCAAACTATACACCATACAAATATATGGGGTGGTACAAGCTCCAACTCGGTTTTACAGTGAAAATTGCTGGAATTTCAACCTGGTACTAGGAAACAGGCTGAGAAACCACAGTAAAATTTCTCCTGCAACCCGTTCCCTTTGTGCTGGATGAACGAATGTCTCTCCACATGCTCATTTCTGAGAGATAATTGTGTGTGAAAGCCATCCTTCACATAGCTTGTTGGGAACACAAAATTTCTTTTCAGTGTCAAACTACACTCCATACATATATATGGGGAGGTACAAGCTCCAAAACGTTTTACTGTGAAAACTGCAGGAACATAAACAGGCACTATGAAACAGAATGAGAATCCAGAGTAAAATTTCTCCTGCAAACCGTTCCATTTGTGCTAGATGAATGAACGTCTCTCCATATCCTCAGTTCTGAGAGATAAGTGTGTATGAAAGCCGTCCTTCAACTAGCTTGTTGGAAACACAAAGTTTCTTTTCAGTAGCAAACTGCACTCCATACAAATATATGTAGGAAGTAATAGCTCCATCTCTGTTTAAGAGTGAACACTGCAGGGGTTCAAATCGGCACTAGGAAACAGACTGAGAAGCAGAAAATTAATATCCCCAATTTCCCATTACATTTGTGCTAGATGAACGAACGTCTCCCACATGCTACTTTCTGAGAGATAAATGTGTGTGAAAGCCGTCCTTCACCTAGTTTTGGGAACACAAAGATACTTTTCAGTTGCAAACTACAATGCATAAATATATACGGGGATGTACAAGCTCCAAATCGGTTTTAAACTGAAAAGTATAGTATCTTCAAACCGGCACTAGGAAAAGTACTGAGAAACCAGATTAATACTTTCTCATGCAACCCGTTCCCTTTGTGCTACATGTACGAAATTCTCTCCACATGCTCAGTTCTGAGAGATAAGTGTGTGTGAATGCTGTCCTTCACATAGCTTGTTGGGAACACAAAGTTTGTTTTCAGTTGTAAACTACACTCCATACATATATACGGGGATGTACTAGCTGCAAATCAGTTTTACAGTGAAAACTAGAGGAACTTCTAACCGACAATAGGAAACTGACAGAAACCAGAGTAAACTTTCTCCTGCAGCCCTTTCACTTTTTGCTAGATGAACAAACGTCTCTCCACATGCTCAGTTCTGAGAGATTATTGTGTGTGAAAGCCGTCCTTCACCTAGCTAGTTGGGAACACAAAACTTCCTTTCACTTGCAAACTACACTCCATACATTTATACGGGTATGTACTAGCCCCAAATCGGTTTTTAAAGTGAAAACTGTAGGATCATCAAACCGGTACTAGGTAACAGACTGAGAATCCAGTGTAAATGTTTCTCCTGCACCATTTACCTTTGTGCTAGATGAATGAACGTCTCTCCACATGCTCTGTCCTAGAGAAAAGTGTGTGTGTAGCCGAACTTCTCCTTGCATGTTAGAAATACAAATATTCATTTCAGTTGCAATCTACACTCCATACATATATATGGGGATGTAATAGCTCCAACTCGGGTTTACAGTGAAAACTGCAAAAACATCAACTTGGCACTAGGAAAGAGACTGAGAAACCAGACTAAATGTTTCTCTTGCAACCCGTTCCATTTGTGATAGATGAACGAACGTATCTCCACATGCTCAGTTCTGAAAGCTAAGTGTGTGTGAAAGCCGTCCTACCCCTAGCATGTTGGAAACAAAAAGTTTCTTTACAGTAGCAAACTACATTCCATACATATATATGGGGATGTACTAGCTCCAAATCTGTTCTGCAGTGAAAACTGTAGGAACATCTTACCGACACTAGGAAACAGACTTAGAAACCAGAGTAAACTTTCTCCTGCAAACAGTTCACATTGTGCTAGATGAAAGAATGTCTCTCCACATGCTCAGTTCTGAGAGATAATTGTGTGTGAAAGCCGTCCTTCACATATCTTTTTGGGAAAAAAGGTTACTTTTCAGCTGCAACTAAAATCCATACATGTATACGGGGATGTAGTAGTTCCAACTCGGTTTTAAAATGAAAACTGTAGGATATTCAAACAGGTACTAGGAAAAAGACTGAGAAACCAGAGTAAAAGTGTCTCCTGGATCATATTCCTTTTGTGCTAGATGAACGAATATCTCTCCACATGCTCTGTTCTGAGAGATAAGTGTGTCTGAAAGCCGTCTTTCACATAGCTTGCTGGGATCACAAAATTTCTTTTCAGTTGCAAACTACACTCCATACATATATATGGGGAGTTTTACCTCCAGCTCGGTTTTACAGTGAAAACTACAGGAACATCATATCGGCCACTAGCAAATAGTCTAAGAAACCAGACTTTATGTTTCTCTTGCAACCCGTTTACTTTATGCTAGATGAACGAACGTCTCTCCATATGCTCAGTTCTGAGAGATAAGTGTGTGTTAAAGCCGTCTTTCAACTAGCTTGTTGGGAACACAAAAATTCTTTTCAGTTTCAAACTACACTCCATACATATATACGGGGAGGGACAAGCTCCAACACCATTTTACAGTGAAAACTTCAAGAAATTCAAACAGGAACAAGGAAAAGACTGAGAAATCATTGTATACTTTCTCCTGCTACCTGCTCCATTTGTGCTAGATGAACGAACGTCTCTCCACATGCTCAGTTCTGAGAGACATTTGTGTGTGAAAGCCGTCCTTCACCAAGCTTGTTGGGAACAATAGTTTCTTTTCAGTTGCAAATTACACTCCATACATATATACGGGGATGTTCTAGCTCCAACTCGGGTTTAAAGTGAAAACTGCAGGATCTTCAACTGACACTAGTAACAGACTGAGAAACCAGACTAAAAGTTTCTCCTGCAAATCTTTCCCTCTGTGCTACATGAACGAAAGTCTCGCCACATGCTCAGTTCTGAGATATATGTGTGTATGAAGCCGTCCTTCAACTAGTTTGTTGGAAACACAAAGTTTCTTTTCAGTAGCAAACTACACTCCATTCAAATATATGGGGATGTACTTGCTCCAAATCTGTTCTGCAGTGAAAACTGGAGGAAATTCTTACCGACACTAGGAAACAGACTGAGAACCAGAGTTAAATTTCCCCTGCAAATAGTTCACTTTTTGCTACATGAAAGAATGTCTTTCCACATGCTCAGTTCTGAGAGATAGTTGTGTGTGAAAGCCGTACTTCACATAGCTTGTTGGGAACACAAAGGTAATTTTCAGTTGCAAACTAAAATCCATACTTATATACGGGAATATACTCGTTCCAACTCGGTTTTAAAATGAAAACTGTAGGATATTCAAACCGGTACTAGGAACAAGACCGAGAAAGCATAGTTATAGTGCCCCTGCCACATATTACTTTTGTTCTAGATGAACGAATATCTCTCCACATGCTCAGGTCTGAGAGATATATGTGTGTGAAAGCCGTCCTTCACCTAGCTTGTTAGGAACACAAGTTCTTTTCAGATGCAAACTAAAATCCATACATATTATGTAGGAAGCAATAGCTCCATGTCTGTTTTAGAGTGAACACTGCAGTGGTTCAAAACGGCACTAGGAAACAGACTGAGAAAGCAGACAATTAATATCTCCAATTTCCCGTTCCATTTGTGCTAGATGAACGAACGTCTCTTCACATGCTCAGTACTGTGAGAAATGTGTTTGTGGAAGCCGTTCTTCACAAAGTTTGTTGGGAACACAAAGTTTGTTTTCAGTTGTAAACTACACTCCATACATATAAGGGGAGGTACTAGATCCAAATCGATTTTACAGTGAGAACTAGTGGAACTTCTAACCGACAATAGGAAACAGACTGAGAAACCAGACTAAAATTTTCCCATGCAACTCGTTCCATTTGTGCTACATGTACGAATTTCTCTCCACATGCTTAGATCTGAGTGATAAGTGTGTGTGAATGCCGTCCTTCATAAAGCTTGTTTGAAACGAAAAATTTCTTTTTAGTTGCAAACTACACTCCATACATATATATGGGGAGTTACTATCTCCAAATCGGTTTTACACTGAAAACTGCAGTAACTTCAAAATGGCACTAGGAAACAGAATGAGAAAACAGAGTAATAATTTCTCCGGCAAACCGTTCCCTTTGTGCTAGATGAACGAACGTCTCTCCTCATGCTCAGTTCTGAGAGATTATTGTGTTTGAAAGCCGTCCTTCACATAGCTTGCTGGGATCACAAAATTTCTTTTCAGTTGCAAACTAAATTCCAACATATATATGGGGAGGTAAAAGCTCCAAATCGGTTTTACAGTGAAAACAGCAGGAACATCAAACATGCACTAATAACAGTCTGAGAATCCAGAGTAAAACTTACTACTGCAAACCTTACCCTTTGTGCTAGGTGAATGAACGTCTCTCCACATGCTCTGTTCTAGAGAAAAGTGTGCGTGAAGCCAAAATTCTCCTTGCATGTTAGGAATACAAATTTTCATTTCAGTTGAAATCTACCCTCCATACATATATATGGGGAGGAAATAGCTCCAACTCGGGTTTACAGTGAAAACTGCAAAACATCAACTTGGCACTACTAAAGAGAATGAGAAACAAAATTAAATGTTTCTCTTGCAACCCGTTCCCTTTGTGATAGATGAACGAACGTTTCTCCACATGCTCATTTCTGAGAGATAAGTGTGTGTGAAAGCCGTCCTTCACCTAGCTTGTTGGAAACACAGTTTCTTTTCAGTAGCAATCTACACTCCATACATATATATGTGGATGTACTAGGTCCAAATCGGTTCTACAGTGAAAATTGGAGGAACTTCTTACCGACACTAGGAAACAGACTTAGAAACCAGAGTAAACTTTCTCCTGCAAACAGTTCACATTGTGCTAGATGAAAGAATGTCTCTCCACATGCGCAGTTCTGAGAGATAATTGTGTGTGTAATCCGTCCTTCACATAGCTTGTAGGGAAAACAAGGTTTCATTTAAGCTGCAAACAAAAATCCATACATATATACGGGGATGTACTAGTTCCAACTCGGTTATAAAATGAAAACTGTAGGATTTTCAAACAGGTACTAGGAAAAAGACTGAGAAACCTGAGTAAAAGTGTCTCCTGAATCATATTTTTTTGTGCTAGATGAACGAACGTCTATCTATATGCTCATTTCTGTGAGATAAGTGTGTGTTAAAGCCGTCTTTCAACTAGCTTGTTGGGAACACAAAAATTCTTTTCAGTTTCAAACTACACTCCATACATATATACGGGGAGTTACAAGCTCCAACACCACTTTACAGTGAAAACTGCAAGAAATTCAAACCGGAACAAGGAAACAGACTGAGAAACCATTGTAAAAGTTTCTCCTGCTACCCTTTCCATTTGTGCTAGATGAACGAACGTCTCTCCACATGCTCAGTTCTGAGAGACAAGATTGTGTGGTAGCCGTCATTCACCTAGCTTGTTGGGAACACAAAGTTTATTTTCAGTTGCAAACTACACTCCATACATTTATATTGGTAGGTACTAGTTCCAACTCGGTTTTAATGTGATATCTGTAGGATCTTCAAACTAGTACTAGGAAAAAGAATGAGAAATCTGTGTCAAAGTTTCTCCTGCAACATGTTCCTTTGTGCTAGATGAAAGAATGTCTCTCCACATGCTCAGTTCTGAGAGATAGTGTGTGTGAAATCCGTCCTTCAACTAGCTTGTTGGGAACACAAAGAGTCTTTTCAGTTGCAAACTACACTCCATAAATCTATATGGGAGGTACTAGCTCCAAGTCGATTTTACACTGAAAACTGCAGTAACCTCAAAACGGCACTAGGAAACAGACTTAGAAACAAGATTAATAGTTTCTCCTGCAAACCGTTCCATTTGTGCTAGATGAATGGACGTCTCTCCACATGCTCAATTCTAGAGATAAGTTTGTGTGAAGCCAAAGTTCACTTAACTTGTTGGGAACACAAATTTTCTTTTCAGTTGCAAACTATACACCATACAAATATATGGGGTGGTACAAACTCCAACTCGGTTTTACAGTGAAAATTGCTGGAATTTCCCCGGTACTAGGAAACAGGCTGAGAAACCACAGTAAAAGTTTCTCCTGCAACCCGTTCCCTTTGTGCTAGATGAACGAATGTCTCTCCACATACTCATTTCTGAGAGATAATTGTGTGTGAAAGCCATCCTTCACATAGCTTGTTGGGAACACAAAATTTCTTTTCAGTGTCAAACTACACTCCATACATATATATGGGGAGGTACAAGCTCCAAAACGTTTTACTGTGAAAACTGCAGGAACATAAAACAGGCACTATGAAACAGAATGAGAATCCAGAGTAAAAATTTCTCCTGCAAACCGTTCCATTTGTGCTAGATGAATGAACGTCTCTCCATATCCTCAGTTCTGAGAGATAAGTGTGTATGAAAGCCGTCCTTCAACTAGCTTGTTGGAAACACAAAGTTTCTTTTCAGTAGCAAACTGCACTCCATACAAATATATGTAGGAAGTAATAGCTCCATCTCTGTTTAAGAGTGAACACTGCAGGGGTTCAAATCGGCACTAGGAAACAGACTGAGAAAGCAGAAAATTAATATCCCCAATTTCCCATTACATTTGTGCTAGATTAACGAACGTCTCTCCACATGCTCAGTTCTGAGAGAAAAGTGTTTGTGGAAGCCGTACTTCACATAGCTTGTTGGGAATACAAAGTTTGTTTTCAGTTGTAAACTACACTCCATAAATATATATGGGGAGGTACTAGATCCAAATCGGTTTTACTGTGAAAACTAGAGGAACTTCTAACCGACAATAGGAAACAGACAGAGAC
>NW_022588716.1:0-10878 GCF_009834535.1 Camelus ferus | reverse complement strand
CCTGCAATTTTCACTGTAAAACCGATTTGGAGCTAGTACCTCCCCTTTCATTATATGGAGTGGAGTTTTGCAAGTGAAAAAACTTTGTGTTCCCAACTAGCTAGGTGAAGAGCTGCTTCCACACACTCTTAACTCTCAGAACTGAGCATGGGAGAGAATTTTTCATCTAGCACAAAAGGGAACGGGTTGCAGGAGAAACTTACTCTGGTTTCTGTCTCTTTCCTAGTGCCGGTTTGAAGTTCCTGCAGTTTTTCACTGTAAAACGAGTTGGAGCTCGTACCTCCCCATATATATGGATGGATTGGAATTGCAAGTGAAAAGAAACTTTGTGATCCCAACATTATGGGTGAAGGACGGCTTTAACCACACTTATCTCTCAGAACTGAGCATGTGGAGAGACGTTCGTTCATCTAGCACAAAGGGAACGCGTTGCAGGGGAAACTTTTACTCTGGTTCTCAGTCTGTTTCCTACTGCCGGTTTGAAGTTCCTGCGTTTTCACTGTAAAACCTAGTTGGAGCTCGTACCTCCCCATTTATATGTATGGAGTGGGGTTTGCAAGTGAAAAAGAAACTTTGTGTTCCCAACAAGCTAGGTGAAGGACGGCTTTACACACACTTATCTCTCAGAACAGAGCATGTGGAGAGACGTTCGTTCATCTAACACAAGGAATGGATTGCAGGAGAAACATTTACTCTGGTTTCTCAGTCTGTTTCTAGTGCCGGTTTTTGAAGTCCCTGCACTTCTCACTGTAAAATATTTTAGAGCTCGTACCTCCCCATATATATTTATGGAGTGGAGTTTGCAAGTGAAAAGAAACTTTGTGTTTCCCAACAAGCTAGTGAAGTGCGGCTTTCCACACACTTATCTCTCAGAACTGAGCAGGTGGAAGAGACGTTCGTTCATCTAGCCAAAGGCAACGGTTGCAGGAGAAACTTTTACTCTGGTTTCTCAGTCAGTTTCCTAGTGCCGGATTGAAGTTCCTGCAGTTTTCACTGTAAACCGAGTTGGAGCTCGTACCTCCCATATATATGTATGGAGTGGAGTTTGCAAGTGAAAAGAACTTTGTGTTCCCAACAAGCTAGGTGAAGTTGGCTTTCACACACACTTTACTCTCAGAACTTAGCATGAGGAGAGACGTTCGTTCATCTAGCACAAAGGGAACGGGTTGCAAGGATAAACTTTTACTCTGGTTGCTCAGTCTGTTTCCTAGTGCTGGTTTGAATTTCCTGCGTTTTCAAGTAAAACCGAGTTGGAGCTCGTACCTCCCCATATATATGTATGGAGTGTAGTTTGCAATTGAAAAGTAACTTTGTGTTCCCAACAAGCTAGGTGAAGGACGGCTTTCACACACACTTATCTCTCAGAACTGAGCATGTGGAGAGACGTTCGTTCATCTAGCACAAAGGGACCGGATTTCAGGAGAAAACTTTTACTCTGGTTTCTCAGTCTGTTTCCTACTGCCTGATTGAAGTTCCTGCAGTTTTCACTTGTAAAACCGATTTGGGAGCTAGTACCTACCCCATATATATGTATGGGAGTGGTGTCTTCAAGTGAAAAGAAACTTTGTGTTCCCAACAAGCTAGGTGAAGGGACGGCTTTCACACACAATTATCTCTCAGAAGTGAGCATGTATAGAGACTTCCGTTCATCTAGCAAAAAGAGAATGGGTTGCAGGGGAAACTTTTATTCTGGTTTCTCAGTCTGTTTTCCTAGAACCGTTTGAAGTTACTGCAGTTTTCACTGTAAAACTGAGTTGGAGCTCGTACCTCCCCATATATATGTATGGATTGGTGTTTGCAACTGAAAAGAAACTTTGTGTTCCCAACAAGCAGTTGAAGTTCGGATTTCACACACACTTATCTCTCAGAGAACTGAGCATGTGGAGAGACGTTCGTTCATCTAGCACAAAGGGAACGGGTTGCAGGAGAAACTTTTAGTCTATTTTCTCAGTCTGTTTCCTAGTGCTGGTTTGAAGTTCCAGCAGTTTCACTGTAAAAACGAGTTGGAGCTCGTACATTCCAGTAATATTATGTTATGGAGTGGAGTTTGCAAGTGAAAAGAAACTTTGTGTTCCCAACAAGCTAGTGAAGGAAGGCTTTCACACACACTTATCTCTCAGACTGAGAATGTGGGAGAGAAGTTCGTTCAACTAGCAAAAGGAAAGGGTTGCAGGAGAAACTTTACATCTGGTTCTCACTCTGTTTCCTACGGCCGATTTGAAGTTCCTGCAGTTTTCCAGCTGTAAAACCGAGTTGGAGCTAGTACCACCCCATATATATATATGGAGTGGTGTTTGCAACTGAAAGAAACTTGTGTTCCCAACAAGCTAGGTGAAAAATGCTTTCAAACACACTTATCTGTCAGAACTGAGCATGCGGAGAGACGTTCGTTCATCTAGCACAAAGGGAACGGGTTGCAGGAGAAACTTTTACTCTGGTATCTCAGTCTGTTTCCTAGTGCCGGATTGATGTTCCTGCAGTTTCACTGTAAAACCGATTTGGAGCTCATACCTCCCCATATTATGTATGGAGTGGAGTTTTGCAACTGAAAAGTAACTTTGTGTTCCCAACAAGCTTGTTGAAGGATGCTTTCACACACACATATCACTCAGACTGAGCATGTGGAAAGACGTTCGTTCATCTAGCAAAAAAGGAACGGATTGCAGGGAGAACTTTTACTCTGGTGTCTCAGTCTGTTCCTACTGCCGGGTTGAATGTCGTGCAGTTTTCACTGTAAAACCGAGTTGGAGCTACTACCATCCCATATATATGTATGGTGGTGGAGTTTGCAAGGGAAAAGAGAACTTGTGT
Source organism: Camelus ferus (assembly GCF_009834535.1). NCBI lineage: Eukaryota > Metazoa > Chordata > Mammalia > Artiodactyla > Camelidae > Camelus > Camelus ferus. The sequence goes on along the minus strand of NW_022588716.1, from coordinate 8,067 downwards.
TCCCACAAGCTAGATGAAGGGCGGCTTTCACACACACTTATCTCTCAGAACTGAACATGCGAGAGAATATCGTTCATCTAGCACAAGGGGAACGGGTTTGCAGGAGAAACTTTTACTCTGGTTTCTCAGACTGTTTCCTACTGCCGGTTTTGAAAGTTTCCTGCAGTTTTCACTGTAAAACGAGTTGCAGCTTCGTACCTCCCCTGAAGTATATTTATGAGTGGGGAGTTTGCAACTGAAAAGAAACTTTATGTTCCCAACAAGCTAGGTTAAGGACGGCTTTCATACACACTTATCTCTTCAGAACTGAGCCATGTGGAGAGACGTTCGTTCATCTAGCACAAGGGAACGGGTTTGCAGGAGAAACTTTTACGCTTGGGTTTCTCAGTCTGTTTCCTAGTGGCCGGTTTGAAGTTACTGCAAGTTTTCACTGTAAAACCCGAGGTGCAGCTCGTACCTCCCGTATATATTTATGGATGGAAGTTTGCAACTGAAAAGAAAACTTTGTGTTCCCAACAAGCTAGGTGAAGGACGGCTATCCACACACACTTACTCTCAGAACTGAGGCATGTGGAGAGACGTTCGTTCATCTAGCACAAAGGGAAACGCGTTGCAGGAGAAACTTTTACTCTGTTTCTCTGTCTGTTTCCTACTGCCTGATTGAAGTTTCCTGCAGTTTTTCACTGTAAAACCGAGTTGGAGCTATACCTACCCATATATATGTAAGGATTGGTGTCTTCATGTGAAAAGAAACTTTGTGTTCCCAACAGCTAGGTGGAAGGGCGGCTTTCACACACACTTATCTCTCAGAAGTGAGCATGTATAGAGACGTTCGTTCATCTAGCAAAAAGAGAATGGGTGCAGGGGGAAACTTTTATTCTTGTTTTCTCAGTCTGTTTCCTAGAACCGTTTTGAAGTTACTGCAGTTTTCACTGTAAAACCGAGTTGGAGCTCGTCCTCCCCATATATATGTATGGAGTGGGGTTTGCAAGGAAAAGAAACTTTGTGTTCCCAACAAGCTAGTGAAGGACGGCTTTCACACACACTTATCTCTCAGAACTGAGCATGCGGAGAGACTTTCGTTCATCTATCAGAAGGGAACGGGTTTGCAGGGGAAACTTTTACTGTGGTTTCTCATTCTGTTTCCTAGTGCGGTTTGAATTTACTGAAGTTTTCACTTAAAACCGAGTTGGAGATCATACCTCAGCCTATATATGTATGGAATGTAGTTTGAAACTGAAAAGAAACTTTGTGTTCCCAATAAGTTTGGTGAAGTACGGCTTTCACTCACACATAACTCTCAGAACTGAGCATGTGGAGAGACGTTCGTTCATCTAGCACAAAGGGAACGGGTTGCAGGAGAAACTTTTTCTCTGTTTTCTCAGTCACTTTCCTAGTGCCGGTTTGGAGTTACTGCAGTTTTCACTGTAAAACCGAGTTGGAGCTAGTACCTACCCATATATATGTAAAGAGTGGAGTTTGCAATTGAAAAGAACTTTGTGTTCCCAACAAGCTAGTTGAAGTGCGGCTTTCACACACACTTATGCTCTCAGAAGCTGAGCAATGTGGAAGGAGACGTTCGTTCATCTTAGCACAAAGGGAAAGGCGTTGCAGGAGAAACTTTACTCTGTTTTCCTCAGTCATTTCCTAGCTGCCGTTATTGGAGTTTCCTGCAGTTTTCACTGTAAACCAGAGTTTGGAGCTAGTACCTCCCATATATATGTATGCAGTGGAATTCTGCAACGTGAAAAGAAACTTTGTGTTCCCAACAAGGTATGGTGAATTGCGGCTTTCCACCACACACTTATCTCTCAGAAGTGAGCATGGGAGAGGAGCGTTCCGTTCATCTAGCAAAAATAGAACGGGTTGCATGGAGAAACTTTTACTTCTGGTTTTCTCAGTCTGTTTCCGAGCTAGACGGTTTGAAGTTACTGCATTTTCATCTGTAAACCGAGTTGGAGCTCGTACGCTCCCAATATATAATATGGCATTGGAATGTTTGCAACTGAAAAGAACTTTGTGTTCCCAACAAGCTAGGTGAAGGATACGGCTTTCACACACACTTATCTCTCAGAACGAGCATGCAGAGAGACGTTCGTTTATCTAGCAAAAGGGAATGGTTTGCAGGAGAAACTTTACTCTGGTTTCTCGTCTGTTCCTAGTGCCGGTTTGAAGTTCCTGCATTTTTCACTGTAAAAACCGATTTGGAGCTCGTACCTACCCCTATATATATTTATGGAGTGGAGATTGCAACTGAAAAGAAACTTTGTGTTCCCAACAAAGCTAGTGAAGGATGGCTTTCACACACACATATCACTCAGAAATGAGCATGTGGTGAGACGTTCGTTCATCTAGCAAAAAGGGAACGGATTGCAGGAAAACTTTTACTCTGTCTCTCTGTCTGTTTCTACTGCCGTTTGAAGTTCCTGCAGTTTTCACTGTAAAACCGAATTGGAGCTTGTACCTACCCATATATATGTAAGGAGTGGAGTTTGCAAGTGAAAAGAAACTTTGTGTTCCCAACAAGCTAGGTGAAGTGCGGCTTTCACACACACTTATCTCTCAGAACTGAGCATGTGGAAAGACGTTCGTTCATCTATCACAAAGGGAACGGGTTGCAGGGGAAACTTTTACTCTGGTTTCTCAGTCTGTTTCCTTAGTGCCGGTTTTGAAGTTCCTGCAGTTTTCACTGTAAAACCGAGTTGGAGCTCGTACCTCCAGATTTATATGTATGGAGTGGAGTTTGCAACTGAAAAAGAAAACTTTGTGTTCCCAACAAGCTAGTGAAGGACGACTTTCACACACATTTATCTCACAGAACGGAGCATGTGGAGAGACGTTCGTTCATCTAGCACCAGGAACGGATTGGCAGGGAAACTTTTACTCTGGTTTTCTCAGTCTGTTTCCTACTGCCCGTTTGAATTTCCGGCAGTTTTTCACTATAAAACCGAGTTGGAGCTCGTACTAAACCATAATACGTATGGAGTGGAGTTTTGCAAGTGAAAAGAAACTTTGTGTTCCCAACAAGCTAGGTGAAGTACGGCTTTAAAACACACTTATCTCTCAGAACTGAACATGTGGAGAGACGTTCGTTCATCTAGCAAAAAGGAACAGGTTGCAGGAGAAACTTTTACTCTGGTTTCTCAGTCGTTCCTACTGCCGGTTTTGAAGTTCCTGCTGTTTTCACTGTAAAACCGAGTTTGGAGCTCGTACCTCCCCATATACATGTATGGAGTTGAGTTTTGCAAGTGAAAAGAAACTTTGTGTTCCCAACAAGCTTGTTGAAGATCGGCTTTCACACACACATATCTCTCAGATTGAGCATGTGGAGACGTTTCGTTCATCTAGCACAAAGGGAACGGTTGCAGGAGAAACTTTTACTCTGGTTTCTCAGTCTGTTTCCTAGTGCCGGTTTGAAGTTCCTGCAGTTTTTCACTGTAAAAACGAGTTGGAGCTCGTACTTCCCGTATATATGTATGGATGGAGTTTGCAAGTGTAAAGAACTTTGTGTTCCCAACAAGATATGTGAAGGGCGGCTTCACACACATTATCTCTCAGAGAATGAGCATGCGGAAGGACGTTGGTTCATCTAGCACAAAGGAAACGGGTTGTAGGAGAATCTATTACTATGGTTTCTGTATGTTTCCTAGTGCCGGTTTGAAGTTCCTGCAGTTTTCACTGTAAAACCGAGTTGAAACTCGTACCTACCCATATATAAGTATGGAGTGGCATTTGCAAGTGAAAAGAAACTTTGTGTTCCCAACAAGCTAGGTGAAGGACGGCTTTCACACACACTTATCTCTCAGAAATGAGCCTGTGGAGAGACGTTCGTTCATCTAGCACAAAGGTAACCTGTAGCAGGAGAAACTTTTACTCTGGTTTTCTCAGTCTGTTTTCTAGTTCCGGTTTGAAGTTCCTGAATTTTTCAATGTAAAACCGATTTGGGCTAGTACCCTCCCTTTCATATATTGGAGTGGAGTTTGCAGTGAAAAGAAACTTTGTGTTCCCAACTAGCTAGGTAAGAGCTGCTTCCACACCTCTTAACTCTCAGCAACTGAACATGCGGAGAGATATCGTTCATCTAGCACAAGGGAACGGGTTGCAGGAGAAACTTTTACTCTTGTGTCTCAGACTGTTTCCTACTGCCGTTTGAAGTTCCTGCATTTTTCACTGTAAAAACGAGTTGGAAGCTCGTACATTCCCGTATATATGTATGGAGTGGATTTGCAAGTGTAAAGAAACTTTGTGTTCCCAACAAGGTAGGTAAGGGCGCTTTCACACAATATCTCTCAGAGATGAGCATGCGGAGAGACGTGTTCATCTAGCACAAAGGAAACGGTTTAGGAGAAACTATTACTCTGGTTTCTGTATGTTTCCTAGTGCCGGTTTGAAGTTCCTGCATTTTCACTGAAAACCGATTTGGAGCTAGTACCTCCCCATACATATATATGGAGTGGAGTTTGCAAGTGAAAAGAACACTTGTGTTCCCAACAAGCTAGGTTGAAGAGCTGCTTCCACACTCTTAACTCTCAGAACTGAGCATGCGGAGAGAATTTCTTTCATCTAGCACAAATGGAACGGGTTGCAGGAGAAACTTTCCTCTGGTTCAGTTCTCTTTCCTAGTGCCGGTTGAAGTTACTGCAGTTTTCACTTTAAAACCGAGTTGGGCTCGTACCACCCCATGTATATGTATGGGATTGGGGTTTGCAAGTGAAAAGAACTTTGTGTTCCCAACAAGCTAGTGAAGGACGGCTTTCACACACATTTTATCTCTCAGAACTGAGCATGGGAGAGACGTTCGTTCATCTAGCAGAAGGGAACGGGTTGCAGGAGAACTTTTACTTTGGTTTCTCAGTCTGTTTCCTAGTGCATTATGAAGTTACTGCAGTTTTCACTTTAAAACGAGTTGGAGCTCATACTCCCCATATATATGTATGGAGTGGGGTTTTGCAAGTGAAAAGAACTTTGTGTTCCACAAGCTAGTTGAGGAACGGCTTTCACACACACTTATCTCTCAGAACTGAGCATGCGGAGAGACTTTCGTTCATCCTTTAATCAGAAGGGGAACCGGGTTGCAGGGGAAACTTTTACTGTGGTTTCTCATTCTGTTCCTAGTGCCGTTTGAATTTACTGAAGTTTTCACTGTAAAACCGAGTGGAGATATACCTCAGCCTATATATGTATGGAATAGTTTTTGAAACTGAAAAAAACTTTGTGTTCCCATAAGTTTGGTGAAGTACGGCTTTCACTCACACATAACTCTCAGAACTGAGCATGTGGAGAGACGTTCGTTCATCTAGCACAAAGGGAACGGTTTGCAGGAGAAACTTTTTTCTCTGTTTTCTCAGTCCACTTTCCTAGTGCCGTTTTGAGTTACTGCAGTTTTTCACTGTAAACCGAGTTGGAGCTAGTACCTACCCATATATTGTAAAGTGGAGTTTGCAATTGAAAAGAAATTTTGTGTTCCCAACAAGCTAGTTGAAGTGCGGCTTTCACACACACATGTCTCAGAAGTGAGCATGTGGAGAGACGTTCGTTCATCTAGCACAAAGGGAACGGTTGCAGAGAAACTTTTTCTCTGTTTTCTCAGTCACTTTCCTAGTGCCGTTTTGGAGTTCTGCAGGTTTTCACTGTAAAACCCGAGTTGGAGCTCGTACCTTCCCATATATATTATGCAGTGGAATTTGCAACTGAAAAGAAACTTTGTGTTTTCACAACAAGGTAGTGAATTGCGCTTTCACACACACTTATCTCTCAGAACTGAGCATGCGGAGAGACGTTCGTTCATCTAGCACAATTGAACGGGTTGCTGGAAAACTTTTACTCTGGTTCTCAGTCTGTTTCCAAGTGCCGGTTTGAAGTTCCTGCAGTTTTCTCTGTAAACCGAGTTGGAGCTAGTAGCTCCAATATATATCTATGGGAGTGGAGTTTGCAACTGAAAAGAACTTTGTGTTCCCAACAGCTAGGTGAAGGATGGCTTTCACACACACTTATCTCTCAGAACAGAGCATGCAGAGAGACGTTCGTTTATCTAGCAAACGGGAATGTTTGCAGGAGAAACTTTTACTCTGTTTCTCAGTCTGTTTCCTAGTGCCGGTTTGAAGTTCCTGCAGTTTTCACTGTAAACGATTTGAGCTCGTACCTACCCCTATATATATTTATGGAGTGGAGATTGCAAACTGAAAAGAAACTTTGGTTCCCAACAAGCTAGTTGAAGAATGGCTTTCACACACACATATCACTCAGAAATGAGCATGTGGTGAGACGTTCGTTCATCTAGCAAAAAGGGAACGGATTGCAGGAGAACTTTTACTCTCCTCTCTGTCTGTTTCCTACTGCCGGTTTGAAGTTCCTGCATTTTTCACTGTAAAACCGAATTGAGCTAGTACCTACCCATATATATGTAAGGAGTGGAGTTTGCAAGTGAAAAGAAACTTTGTGTTCCAACAAGCTAGGTGAATGGCGGCTTTCACCACACACTTATGTCCTCAGAAGTGAGCATGTGAGAGACGTTCGTTCATCTAGCACAGAGGGAACGGGTTTGCAGGAGAAACTTTACTCTGGTTTCTCAGTCTCCTATCCGAGTGCCGGTTTGAATTACTGCAGTTTCACTGTAAACCGGAGTTGGAGCTCGTATCTCCCCATATATATTATGCAGTGGAATTAGCACTGAAAAGAAATTTTGTGTTTCCCACACGCTAGGTGAAGGGTGGCTTTCACACACACTTATCTCTCAGAACTGAGCATGTGGAAAGACGTTCGTTCATCTATCACAAAGGAACGGTTGCAGGGGAAACTTTTACTCTGGTTTCTCAGTCCTGTTTCCTAGTGCCGGTTTGAAGTTTCTGCCAGTTTTCACTGTAAAAACGATTGGAGCTCGTACATTCCCGTATATATGTAGGAGTGGAGTTTGCAAGTGTAAAGAAACTTTGTGTTCCCAACAAGATAGGTGAAGGGCGGCTTTCACACACAATTATCTCTCAGAGATGAGCATGCGGAGAGACGTTGGTTCATCTAGCACAAAGGAAACGGGTTGTAGGAGAATCTATTACTATGGTTTCTGTATGTTTCCTAGTGCCGGTTTGAAGTTCCTGCAGTTTTCACTGTAAAACCGAGTTGAAACTCGTACCTACCCATATATAAGTATGGAGTGGCATTTGCAAGTGAAAAGAAACTTTGTGTTCCAACAAGCTAGGTGATGCGGCTTTCACACACACTTATGTCTCAGAAGTGAGCATGTGGAGAGACGTTCGTTCATCTAGCACAAAGGTAACCTGTAGCAGGAGAAACTTTTACTCTGGTTTCTCAGTCTGTTTCCTAGTTCCGGTTTGAAGTTCCTGCAATTTTCACTGTAAAACCGATTTGGAGCTAGTTACTCCCCTTTCAATATGGATGGAGTTTGCAAGTGAAAAGAAACTTTGTGTTCCCAACTAGCTAGGTGAAGCTGCTTCCACACACTCTTAACTCTCAAACTGAGCATGCGGAGAGAATTTCTTTCATAGCAGCAAAGGGAACGGGTTGCAGGAGAAACTTTACTCTGGTTTCAGTCTCTTTCCTAGTGCCGGTTTGAAGTTCCTGCAGTTTTTCACTATAAAACCGAGTTTGGAGCTCGTACCCCCCATATATATGTTGGAGTTAATTTGCAAGTGAAAAGAAACTTTGTGTTCCCAACATTTGGGTGAAGGACGGCTTTTAACACACACTTATCTCTCAGAACTGAGCATGTGGAGAGACGTTCGTTCATCTAGCACAAAGGGAACGCGTTGCAGGAGAAACTTTTACTCTGGTTCTCAGTCTGTTTCCTACTGCCGGTTTGAAGTTCCTGCAGTTTTCACTGTAAAACCTAGTTGGAGCTCGTACCTCCCCATTTATATGTATGGAGTGGGGTTTGCAAGTGAAAAGAAACTTTTGTTCCCAACAAGCTAGGTGAAGGACGGCTTTCACACACCTTATCTCTCAGAACAGAGCATGTGGAGAGACGTTCGTTCATCTAACCAAAGGAAATGGATTGCAGGAGAAACATTTACTCTGGTTTCTCAGTTTGTTTCCTAGTGCCGGTTTGAAGTC
>NW_022588715.1:0-10886 GCF_009834535.1 Camelus ferus | reverse complement strand
CCTAGCTTCTTGGAACACATATTTCCTTCAGTTGCACAACCCCACTCCATACATATATATGGGGAGGTACAGCTCCAACTCGGATTTACAGTGAAAACTGCAGAACTTTAAACCGGCACAGGAAACCGACTGAGAACCAGAAAAAAAGTTTCTCCTGCACCCTTTCCCTTTGTTCTAGATGAACGAACGTCTCTCCACATGCTCAGTTCTGAGAGATATGTGTGTGTTGAAGCCGTCCTTCACGTAGCTTTGGAACACAAGATTCTTTTCACCATGCAAACTTCACTCCATACATATATATGGGGAGGTCTGAGCTCCAACTCGGTTTTACATTGAAAACTGCAGGAACTTCAAACCGGCAGTAGGAGCAGACTGAGAAACCAGAGTAATATTTTCCTCCTACAACCCTTTCCCTTTGTGCTAGATGAACCAAGAACGTCTCTCCACATGCCTCAGTTCTGAGAGATAAGTGTGTGTGAAAGCCGTACTTCATCTAGCTTGTTTGGAACACAAAGATTCTTTTCACTTGCAAACTCCACTCCATGCATATATGGGGAGGTACAAGCTCCAACTCGATTTTAAGTGAAAACTGCAGGATCTTTTTAAAAAACGGCAACAGGAACAACTGAGAACCAGAGTAAAGTTTCTCCTGCAAAACCCGTTTCCCTTTTGCTAGATGACGAACGTCTCTCCACATGCTCAGTTCTGAGAGATAAGTGTGTGTGAAAGCCGTCCTTCACCTAGCTTGTTGGGATCACAAAGTTTCTTTTCACTTGCAAACGCCAATCCATACATATATGGGGAGGTACTAGCTCCAACTCGGTTTACAGTCAAAACTGCAGGAACTTCAAACCGGCACTAGTAAACAGACTGAGAATCCAGAGTAAATGTTTCTCCTCAACCCGTTCCCTTTGTGCTAGATGAACGAACGTCTATCCACATGCTCAGTTCTGAGAGATAAGTGTGTGTGAAGCCGTCCTTCCCTAGCTTCTTGGGAACAAAGTTTTTTTTCCCTTGCAAACCTCCACTCCATGCATATATATGGGGAGGTTACTAGCTCCAACTCTGTTTTACAGTGAAACTGCAGGTACTTTCAAACCGGCACTAGGAAAGATACTGAAAACCAGAGTAAAAAGTTTCCTTGCAAACGGTTCCCTTTGTGTTAGATGAACGAACGTCTCACCACATGTTCATTTCTGAGAGATAATGTGTGTGAAGCCTTCCTTCACCTAGCTTCTTGAAAACACACAGTTCCTTTAAGTTGCAAACCCCTTCCATACATATATTGGGGAGGTACAAGCTCCAACTCGTGATTTAGAGAGATAACTGCGGAACTTTAAACCGCACAGGAAACAGGACTGAGAAACCAGAAAAAATGTTTCTCCTGCAACCGTCCCCTTTGGTGCTAGATGACGAACGTCTCTCCACATGCTCATTCTGAGAGATAAGTGTGTGTGAAAGCCGTCCTTCACCTAGCTTATTGGGAATACAAAGTTTCTTTTCACTTGCAACTCCAATCCATACATATATATGGGGAGGTACTAGCTCCAACACGATTTACAGTGAAAAACTGCAGGAACTTCATAACGGCACTAATAAACAGACTGAGAATCCAGAGTAAAATTTCTCCTGCAAACCTTTCCCTTTGTGCTAGATGAACACGTCTCTCCACATGCTCAGTTCTGAGATAATTTGTGTGTGAAAGCCGTCCTTCAACTACATTGTTGGGAACACAATGTTCTTTCCTTGCAAACTCCACTCAATGCATATATATGTGGTAGGTACTAGTTCCAACTGGGTTTTACAGTGAAAACTGCAGAACTTCAAACCGGCACGCACTAAGAAAAAGACTGAGAAACCAGAGTAAAAGTTCTGCTGCAACCCGTTCCCTTTGTGCTAGATGAACGAACGTCTCCACATGCTCAGTTCTGAGAGATAAGTGTGTGTGAAAGCCGTCCTTCACCTAGCTTGTTGGGAACACAAAGTTTTTTTTCCCTTGCAAACTCCTCTCCATGTATATATATGGGGAGGTACTAGCTCCAACTTTGTTTTACAGTGAAAACTGCAGGAACTTTAAACCGACAACAGGAAACAGACTGAGAGACCAGAAAAATAGTTTCTCCTGCAACCAGTTCCCTTTGTGCTAGATGAACGAACGTCTCTCCACATGCTCAGTTCTGAGAGATAAGTGTGTGTGAAAGCCGTCCTTCACCTAGTTTTTGGAAACACAAGATTCTTTTCACATGCAAACGCCAATCCATACATATATATGGGGAGAGTACTAGCTCCAACTCGGTTTTACAGTGAAAACTGCGGAACTTCAACCGGCAGTAGGAAACAGACTGAGAAACCAGAGTAAAAGTTTCTCCTGCAAACCCTATCCCTTTGTGCTAGATGACGAACGTCTCTCCACATGCTCAGTTCTGAGAGATAAGTGTTGTGAAAGCCGTACTTCAACTAGCTATTTGGGACCACAAAGTTCCTTTTCAGTTGCAAACTCCAATCCATGACATATATATGGGGATGTACATGCTCCAAACTCGGATTTACAGTGAAAACTGCAGGAACTTAAAACCGGCAACTAGGAAACAGACTGAGAAACCGGAGTAAAAGTTTCTACGCAAACCGTTCCCTTTGTGCTAGATGAACGAACGTCTCATCACATGCTCAGTTCTGTGAGATAAGTGTGTGTGAAAGCCGTCCTTCACCTAGCTTGTTGGGAACACAAAGTTTTTTTTCAGCTTGCAATACTCCACTCCATGCAATATTATGGGGATGGTACTAGCTCCAACTCGGTTTTACAGTGAAAACTGCAGGAACTTCAAACCGGCACTAGGAAACAGACTGAGAACCAGAGTAAAAGTTTCTCCTGCAAATCGGTTCCCTTTGTGCTAGATGAACGAACGTCTCTCCACATGCTCAGTTCTGAGAGATAAGTGTGTGTGAAAGCCGTCCTTCACCTAGCTTGTTGGGAAAACAAAAGTTTCTTTTCACTTGCAAACGCCAATCCATACATATATATGTGTAGGTACTAGCCCCAACTCGGTTTTAGATTGAAAACTGCAGGAACTTCAAACCGGCACTAGGAACAGACTGAGAAACCAGAGTAAATGTTTCTCCTGCAACCCGTTCCCTTTGTGCTAGATGAACGAACGTCTCTCCACATGCTCAGTTCTGAGAGATAAGTGTGTGTGAAAGCCGTCCTTCACCTAGCTTCTTGGGAACACATAGTTCCTTTCAGTTGCAAACCCCAATCCATACATATATATGGGGATGGTACAAGCTCCAACTCGGATTTACAGTGAAAACTGCAGGAACTTTAAAACCGGCAACAGGAAACAGACTGAGAAACCAGAAAAAAGTTTCTCCTGCAACCCGTTCCCTTTGTGCTAGATGAACGAACGTCTCTCCACATGCTCAGTTCTGAGAGATAAGTGTGGGTGAAAGCCATCCTTCACCTAGCTTGTTGGGAACACAAAGTATTTTCCCTTGCAAACTCCACTCCATGCATATATATGGGGAGGTACTAGCTCCAACTAGGTTTTACAGTGAAAACTGCAGGAAATTCAAACCGGCACTAAGAAACAGACTGAGAAACCAGAGTAAAAGTTTCTCCTGCAATCCGTTCCCTTTGTGCTAGATGAACGAACGTCTCTCCACATGCTCAGTTCTGAGAGATAAGTGTGTGTGAAAGCCGTCCTTCACCTAGCTTGTTGGGAACACAAAGATTCTTTTCACATGCAAACGCCAATCCATACATATATATGGGGAGGTACTAGCTCCAACTCTGTTTTACAGTGAAAACTGCAGGAACTTCAAACCGGCACTAAGAAACAGACTGAGAAACCAGAGTAAAATGTTTCTCCTGCAACCCGTTCCCTTTGTGCTAGATGAACGAACGTCTCTCCACATGCTCAGTTCTGAGAGATAAGTGTGTGTGAAAGCCGTCCTTCACCTAGCTTTTGGGAACACATAGTTCCTTTCACGTGCAACACCCCAATTCCATACATATATATGGGGAGGTACAAGCTCCAACTCGGATTTTACAGTGAAAACTGCAGGAACTTCAAACCGGCACTAGAAACAGACTGAGAAACCAGAGTAAAAAGTTTCTCCTGCAACCCGTTCCCTTTGTGCTTAGATGAACGAACTGTCTCTCCACATGCTCAGTTCTGAGAGATAAGTGTGTGTGAAAGCCGTCTTCACCTAGCTTGTTGGAACAACAAAGTTTCTTTCACTTGCAAACTCCAATCCATACATATTTATGGGGCGGTACTAGCTCCAACTCGGTTTTACAGTGAAAACTGCAGGAACTTCAAACCGGCACTAGGAAACAGACTGAGAAACCAGAGTAAAAGTTTCTCCTGCAACCCGTTCCCTTTGTGCTAGATGAACGAACGTCTCTCCACATGCTCAGTTCTGAGAGATAAGTGTGTGTGAAAGCCGTCCTTCACCTAGCTTGTTGGGAACACAAAGTTTCTTTTCACTTGCAAACGCCAATCCATACATATATATGGGGAGGTACTAGCTCCAACTCGTTTTACAGTGAAAACTGCAGGAACTTCAAACCGGCACTAGGAAACAGACTGAGAAACCAGAGTAAAATGTTTCTCCTGCAACCCGTTCCCTTTGTGCTAGATGAACGAACGTCTCTCCACATGCTCAGTTCTGAGAGATAAGTGTGTGTGAAAGCCGTCCTTCACCTAGCTTGTTGGGAACACAATAGTTCTTTCAGCTTGCAAACTCCACTCCATACATATATATGGGGGAGGTACTAGCTCCAACTCGGATTTTACAGTGAAAACTGCAGGAATCTTAAACCGGCACTAGGAAACAGACTGAGAAACCAGAGAAAAAGTTTCTCCTGCAACCCGTTCCCTTTGTGCTAGATGACGAACGTCTCTCCACATGCTCAGTTCTGAGAGATAGTGTGTGTGAAAGCCGTCCTTCAGCCTACTTGTTGGGAACACAAAGTTTCTTTTCAGTTGCAAACTCCACTCCATACATATATATGGGGAGGTGCTAGCTCCAACACGGTTTTACAGTGAAAACTGCAGGAACTTCAAACCGGCACTAGGAATCAGACTGAGAAACTAGAGAAAAATTTTCTCCTGCAACCCGTTCCCTTTGTGCTAGATGAACGAACGTCTCTCCACATGCTCAGTTCTGAGAGATAAGTGTGTGTGAAAGCCGTACTTCACCTAGCTTGTTGGGAACACAAAGTTATTTTTCCCTTGCAAACTCCACTCCATGCATATATATGGGTAGGTACTAGCTCCAACTCTGTTTTACAGTGAAAACTGCAAGAACTTTAAACCGACAACAGGAAACAGACTGAGAAACCAGAAAAATAGTTTCTCCTGTATCCCGTTCCTTTTGTACTAGATGAACGAACGTCTCTCCACATGCCCAGTTCTGAGAAATAAGTGTGTGTGAAAGCCGTCCTACACCTAGCTTGTTGGGAACACAAAGTTTCTTTTCACTTGCAAACGCCAATCCATACATATATATGGGGAGGTACTAGCTCCAACTCGGTTTTACAGTGAAACCTGCAGGAACTTGTAATCGGCACTAGGATACAGACTGAGAAAACAGAGTAAATGTTTCTCCTGCAACCCGTTCCCTTTGTGCTAGATGAACGAACGTTTCTCCACATGCTCAGTTCGGAGAGAAAAGTGTGTGTGAAAGCCGTCCTTCACCTAGATTCTTGGGAACTCATAGTTCCTTTCAGTTGCAAACCCAACTCCATATATATATATAGGGAGGTACAAGTTCCAACTCGGTTTTACAGTGAAAACTGCAGGAAATTTAAACCAGCAACAGGAAACAGACTGAGAAACCAGAGTAAAAGTTTCACCTGCAACCCGTCCCATTTGTGCTTGATGTACGAACGTATTTTCCACATGCTCAGTTCTGAGAGATAAGTGTGTGTGAAAGCCGTCCTTCACCTAGCTTGTTGGGAACACAAATTTCTTTTCACTTGCAAACTCCACTTCATATATATATATGGGGATGTACTAGCTCCAAATCGGTTTTACAGTGAAAACTGCAGGAACTTCAAACCGGCAGTAAGAAACAGACTGAGAAATCATAGTAAAATTTTCTCCTGCAAACCGTTCTCTTTGTGCTAGATGAACGAACGTCTCTACACATGCTCAGTTATGAGAGATAAGTGTGCGTGAAAGCCGTCCTTCACCTAGCTTCTTGGGAACACATAGTTCCTTTCAGTTGCAAACCCCACTCCATACATATATATGGGGAGGTACAAGCTCCAACTCGGATTTACAGTGAAAACTGCAGGAACTTTAAACCGGCAACAGGAAACAGACTGAGAAACCAGAAAAAAAGTTTCTCCTGCAACCCGTTCCCTTTGTGCTAGATGAACGAACGTCTCTCCACATGCTCAGTTCTGAGAGATATGTGTGTGTGAAAGCCGTCCTTCACGTAGCTTGTTGGGAACACAAAGATTCTTTTCACATGCAAACTTCACTCCATACATATATATGGGGAGGTACTAGCTCCAACTCGGTTTTACAGTGAAAACTGCAGGAACTTCAAACCGGCAGTAGGAAGCAGACTGAGAAACCAGAGTAATATTTTCTCCTACAACCCTTTCCCTTTGTGCTAGATGAACGAACGTCTCTCCACATGCTCAGTTCTGAGAGATAAGTGTGTGTGAAAGCCGTACTTCATCTAGCTTGTTGGGAACACAAAGATTCTTTTCACTTGCAAACTCCACTCCATGCATATATATGGGGAGGTACAAGCTCCAACTCGATTTTACAGTGAAAACTGCAGGATCTTTAAACCGGCAACAGGAAACAGACTGAGAAACCAGAGTAAAAGTTTCTCCTGCAACCCGTTCCCTTTGTGCTAGATGAACGAACGTCTCTCCACATGCTCAGTTCTGAGAGATAAGTGTGTGTGAAAGCCGTCCTTCACCTAGCTTGTTGGGAATCACAAAGTTTCTTTTCACTTGCAAACGCCAATCCATACATATATATGGGGAGGTACTAGCTCCAACTCGGTTTTACAGTCAAAACTGCAGGAACTTCAAACCGGCACTAGTAAACAGACTGAGAATCCAGAGTAAATGTTTCTCCTGCAACCCGTTCCCTTTGTGCTAGATGAACGAACGTCTATCCACATGCTCAGTTCTGAGAGATAAGTGTGTGTGAAAGCCGTCCTTCACCTAGCTTCTTGGGAACACAAAGTTTTTTTTCCCTTGCAAACTCCACTCCATGCATATATATGGGGAGGTACTAGCTCCAACTCTGTTTTACAGTGAAAACTGCAGGTACTTCAAACCGGCACTAGGAAAGATACTGAGAAACCAGAGTAAAAGTTTCCTTGCAAACGGTTCCCTTTGTGTTAGATGAACGAACGTCTCACCACATGTTCAGTTCTGAGAGATAAGTGTGTGTGAAAGCCGTCCTTCACCTAGCTTCTTGAAAACACATAGTTCCTTTAAGTTGCAAACCCCATTCCATACATATATATGGGGAGGTACAAGCTCCAACTCGGATTTACAGTGATAACTGCAGGAACTTTAAACCGGCAACAGGAAACAGACTGAGAAACCAGAAAAAAGTTTCTCCTGCAACCCGTTCCCTTTGTGCTAGATGAACGAACGTCTCTCCACATGCTCAGTTCTGAGAGATAAGTGTGTGTGAAAGCCGTCCTTCACCTAGCTTATTGGGAACTACAAAGTTCTTTTCACTTGCAAACTCCAATCCATACATATATATGGGGAGGTACTAGCTCCAACTCGGTTTTACAGTGAAAACTGCAGGAACTTCAAACCGGCACTAAGAAACAGACTGAGAAACCAGAGTAAAAGTTTCTCCTGCAACCTTTCCCTTTGTGCTAGATGAACGAACGTCTCTCCACATGCTCAGTTCTGAGAGATAAGTGTGTGTGAAAGCCGTCCTTCACCTAGCTTGTTGGGAACACAAAGTTTCTTTTCAGTTGCAAACTCCACTCCATACATATATATGGGAGGTACTAGCTCCAAATCGGTTTACAGTGAAAACTGCAGGAACTTCAAACCGGCACTAGGAAACAGACTGAGAAACGAGAGTAAAATTTTCTCCTGCAACCCGTTCCCTTTGTGCTAGATGAACGAAAGTCTCTCCACATGCTCAGTTCTGAGAGATAATTGTGTGTGAAAGCCGTCCTTCACCTACATTGTTGGGAACACAATGTTCTTTTCCCTTGCAAACTCCACTCAATGCATATATATGGGGAGGTACTAGTTCCAACTGGGTTTTACAGTGAAAACTGCAGGAACTTCAAACC
Organism: Camelus ferus; assembly: GCF_009834535.1. Lineage (NCBI taxonomy): Eukaryota > Metazoa > Chordata > Mammalia > Artiodactyla > Camelidae > Camelus > Camelus ferus. The sequence goes on along the minus strand of NW_022588715.1, from coordinate 2,588 downwards.
GGCACTAAGAAAAAGACTGAGAAACCAGAGTAAAAGTTTCTGCTGCAACCCGTTCCCTTTGTGCTAGATGAACGAACGTCTCTCCACATGCTCAGTTCTGAGAGATAAGTGTGTGTGAAAGCCGTCCTTCACCTAGCTTGTTGGGAACACAAAGTTTTTTTTCCCTTGCAAACTCCACCTCCATGATATATATGGGGAGGTACTAGCTCCAACTCTGTTTTACAGTGAAAACTGCAGGAACTTTAAACCGGCAACAGGAAACAGACTGAGAACCAGAAAAATAGTTTCTCCTGCAACCAGTTCCCTTTGTGCTAGATGAACGAACGTCTCTCCACATGCTCAGTTCTGAGAGATAAGTGTGTGTGAAAGCCGTCCTTCACCTAGCTTGTTGGGAACACAAAGATTCTTTTCACATGCAAACGCCAATCCATACATATATATGGGGAGGTACTAGCTCCAACTCGGTTTTACAGTGAAAACTGCAGGAACTTCAAACCGGCACTAGGAAACAGACTGAGAAACCAGAGTAAATGTTTCCTGCAACCCGTTCCCTTTGTGCTAGATGAACGAACGTCTCTCCACATGCTCAGTTCTCAGAGATAAGTGTGTGTGAAAGCCGTCCTTCACCTAGCTCTTGGAACACATAGTTCCTTTCAGTTGCAAACCCAATCATATATATATATGGGGAGTACAAGCTCCAACTCGGATTTACAGTGAAAACTGCAGGAACTTTAAACCGGCAACAGGAAACAGACTGAGAAACCAGAAGTAAAAGTTTCTCCTGCAACCCGTTCCCTTTGTGCTAGATGAACGAACGTCTCTCACATGCTCAGTTCTGAGAGATAAGTGTGTGTGAAAGCCAGTCCTTCACCTAGCTTGTTGGGAACACAAAAGTTTTTTTCCATTGCAATACGTCCACTCCATACATATATATGGGGAGGTACTAGCTCCAACTAGGTTTTACAGTGAAAACTGCAGGAAATTCAAACCGGCACTAAGAAACAGACTGAGAAACCAGAGTAAAAGTTTCTCCTGCAACCCGTTCCCTTTGTGCTAGATGAACGAACGTCTCTCCACATGCTCAGTTCTGAGAGATAAGTGTGTGTGAAAGCCGTCCTTCACCTAAGCTTGTTGGGAACACAAAGTTTCTTTTCACTTGCAAACGCCAATCCATACATATATATGTGGAGGTACTAGCTCCAACTCGGTTTTACAGTGAAAACTGCAGGAACTTCAAACCGGCACTAGGAAACAGACTGAGAAACCAGAGTAAATGTTTCTCCTGCAACCCGTTCCCTTTGTGCTAGATGAACGAACGTCTCTCCACATGCTCAGTTCTGAGAGATAAGTGTGTGTGAAATCCGTCCTTCACCTTAGCTTCTTGGGAACACATAGTTCCTTTCAGTTGCAAACCCCAATCCATACATATATATGGGGAGGTACAAGCTCCAACTCGGTATTACAGTGAAAACTGCAGGAACTTTAAACCGGCAACAGGAAACAGACTGAGAAACCAGAGTAAAAGTTTCTCCTGCAACCCGTTCCCTTTGTGCTAGATGAACGAACGTCTCTCCACATGCCTCAGTTCTGAGAGATAAGTGTGGGTGAAAGCCATCCTTCACCTAGCTTGTTGGGAATACAAAGTATTTTCCCTTGCAAAACTCCACTCCATGCATATATATGGGGAGGTACTAGCTCCAACTAGGTTTTACAGTGAAAAACTGCAGGAAATTCAAACCGGCACTAAGAAACAGACTGAGAAACCAGAGTAAAAGTTTCTCCTGCAATCCGTTCCCTTTGTGCTAGATGAACGAACTGCTCTCCACATGCTCCAGTTCTGAGAGATAAGTGTGTGTGAAAGCCGTCCTTCACCTAGCTTGTTGGGAACATAAAGATTCTTTTCACATGCAAACGCCAATCCATACATATATATGGGGAGGTACTAGCTCCAACTCTGTTTTACAGTGAAAACTGCAGGAACTTCAAACCGGCACTAGGAAACACACTGAGAAACCAGAGTAAATGTTTCCTTGCAACCCTTTCCCTTTGTGCTCGATGAACGAACGTCTCTCCACATGCTCAGGTCTCAGATATATGTGTGTGTGAAAGCCGTCCTTCAACTAGCATCTTGAGAACACATAGTTCCTTTCAGTTGCAAACCCCAATCCATACATATATATGGGGATGTACAAGCTCCAACTCGGATTTACAGTGAAAACTGCAGGAACTTTAAACCGGCAACAGGAAACAGACTGAGAAACCAGAAAAAAGTTTCTCCTGCAACCCGTTCCCTTTGTGCTAGATGAACGAACGTCTCTCCACATGCTCAGTTCTGAGAGATAAGTGTGGGTGAAAGCCATCCTTCACCTAGCTTGTTGGGAACACAAAGTATTTTTCCCTTGCAAACTCCACTCCATGCATATATATGGGGAGGTACTAGCTCCAACTAGGTTTTACAGTGAAAACTGCAGGAAATTCAAACCGGCACTAAGAAACAGACTGAGAAACAAGAGTAAAAGTTTCTCCTGCAATCCGTTCCCTTTGTGCTAGATGAACGAACGTCTCTCCACATGCTCAGTTCTGAGAGA
>NW_022588714.1:0-10886 GCF_009834535.1 Camelus ferus | reverse complement strand
TTATCTCTCAGAATAGTATGTGAAGAGACGTTCGTTCATCTAGCACCAAGGGAAGGGTTGCAGGAGAACTTTTACTGTGGTTTCTCAGTCTGTTCCTAGTGCCGGTTTGACGTTCCTGCAGTTTTCACTGTAAACCGAGTTGGAGCTAGTACCTCCCCATACATATGTATGGAGTTGGAGTTTGCAACTGAAAAGAAAATTGTGTTCCCAAACAAGCTATCTGAAAGGACGGCTCTCACACACAGTTATCTCTCAGAACTGAGCATTAGGGACGTTCGTTCATCTAGCACCAAGGGAAGGGTTGCAGGAGAAACTTTTACTGTGGTTTCTCAGTCTGTTTCCTAGTGCCGGTTTGACGTTCTGCAGTTTTCACTGTAAAACCGAGTTGGAGCTAGTACCTCCCCATACATATGTATGGAGTGGAGTTTGCAACTGAAAAGAAAATTTGTGTTCCCAACAAGCTATCTGAAGGACGGCTCTCACACACAGTTATCTCTCAGAACTGAGCATGTAGGGAGACGTTCGTTCATCTAGCACCAAGGGAAGGGTTGCAGGAGAACTTTTACTCTGTTTTCTCAGTCTGTTTCCTAGGCCGTTTTGAAGTAGTACCTGCAGTTTTCACTGTAAAACCGAGTTGGAGCTAGTACCTTCCCATATATATGTATGGATTGGAGTTTGCTACTGAAAAAGAACTTTGTGTTTCCAACAAGCTAGGTGAAGGACGGCTTTCACACACCACTTATCTCTCAGAACTGAGAATGTGGAGAGACGTTCGTCATCTAGCACCAAGGGAACGGTTTTGCAGGGGAAACTTTACTCTATTTTCTCAGTCTGTTTCCTAGTGCCGGTTTGAAGTTTCTGCAGTTTTCACTGTAAAACCGAGTTGGAGCTAGTACCTCCCATATATATGTATGCAGAGGGTTTGCAACTGGAAAGAAACTTTGTGTTCCCAGCAAGGTAGGTGAAGGACGGCTTTGACACACACACATATCTCTCAGAACAGAGCATGTGGAGAGACGTTCGTTCATCTAGCACCAAGGGAACGGGTTGCAGTGGAAACTTTTACTCTGATTTCACAGTCTGTTTCCTAATGCCGGTTTGAAGTTCTGCAGTATCACAGTAAAACCGAGTTGAGAGTTGAAGCTAGTACCTCCCCATTATATGTATGGATTGGAGTTTGCAACTGAAAAGAAACTTTGTGTTCCCAACAAGCTAGGTGAAGGACGGCTTCCATGCACACTTATCTATCAGAACTGAGCATGTGGTGAGACGTTCGTTCATCTAGCACCAAGGGAACGGGTTGCAGGATAAACTTTTACTCTGGTTTCTCAGTCTGTTTCCTAGTGCCGTTTTGAAGTACCTGCAGTTTTCACTGTAAAACCGAGTTGGAGCTAGTACCTTCCCATATATATGTATGGATTGGAGTTTGCTACTGAAAAGAAACTTTGTGTTCCCAACAAGCTAGGTGAAGGACGGCTTTTCACACACACTTATCTCTCAGAACTGAGAATGTGGAGAGACGTTCGTTCATATAGCACCAGGGAACGGTTTTGCAGGGGAACTTTTACTCTATTTCTCAGTCTGTTTCCTAGTGCCGGTTTGAAGTTCCTGCAGTTTTCACTGTAAAACCGAGTTGGAGCTAGTACCATCCCCATATATATGTATGGCAGAGGGGTTTGCAAACTGGAAAGAAACTTTGTGTTCCAGCAAGGTAGGTGAAGGACGGCTTTGACACACACACATATCTCTCAGAACAGAGCATGTGGAGAGACGTTCGTTCATCTAGCACCAAGGGAACGGGTTGCAGTGGAAACTTTTACTCTGATTTCTCAAGTCTGTTTCCTAATGCCGGTTTGAAGTTCCTGCAGTATTCACAGTAAAAACCGAGTTGAAGCTAGTACCCTTCCCCATATATATGTATGGATTGGAGTTTGCAACTGAAAAGAAACTTTGTGTTCCCAACAAGCTAGGTGAAGGACGGCTTCCATGCACAATTATCTATCAGAACTGAGCATGTGGTGAGACGTTCGTTCATCTAGCACCAAGGGAACGGGTTGCAGGATAAACTTTTACTCTGGTTTCTCAGTCTGTTTCCTAGTGCCGGTTTGAAGCTCCTGCAGTTTTCAATGCAAGGCAGTGTTGGAGCTTGAACCTCCCCATTTATATGTATGGAGTGGAGTATGCAACTGAAAAGAAACTTTGTGTTCCCAACAAGCTAGGTGAAGGACGGCTTTCACACACACTTTTCTCTCAGAACTGAGCATGTGGAGAGACGTTCGTTCATCTAGCACCAAGGGAACGGGTTGCAGGAAAAACTTTTCTCTGGTTTCTCAGTCTGTTTCCTAGTGCCGGTATGAAGTTCCTGCAGTTTTCACTGTAAAACCGAGTTGGAGCTAGTACATCCCCATATATATGTATGGAGTGGGGTTTTCAACTGAAAAGAAACTTTGTGTTCCCAGCAAGGTAGTTGAAGGACGGCTTTGACACACACACATATCTCTCAGAACAGAGCATGTGGAGAGACGTTCGTTCATCTAGAACCAAGGGAACGGGTTGCAGGGGAAACTTTTACTCTGGTTTCTCAGTCTGTTTCCTAGTGCCGGTTTGAAGTTCCTGCAGTTTTCACTGTAAAACCGAGTTGGAGCTTGTACCTCCCCATATATATGTATGGAGTGGATTTTGCAAATGAAAAGAAACTTTGTGTTCAAAACAAGCTAGGTGAAGGACGGCTTTCACACACAATTATCTCGCAGAACTGAGCATGTGGAGAGACGTTCATTCATCTAGCACCAAGGGAACGGGTTGCAGGAGAAACAATTCTTTGGTTTATAAGTCTGTTTCCTAGTGCCGGTTTGAAATTCTTGCAGTTTTCACTGTAAAAGTAATTTGTGCTAGTACTTCCCCATATATATGTATGGAGTGGAGTTTGCTACTGAATAGAAACTTTGTGTTCCCAACAATCTAGGTGAAGGACGGCTTTCACACACACTTATCTCTCAGAGTTAAGTATGTGAAGAGACGTTCGTTCATCTAGCACCAAGGGAAGGGTTGCAGGAGAAACTTTTACTGTGGTTTCTCAGTCTGTTTCCTAGTGCCGGTTTGACGTTCCTGCAGTTTTCACTGTAAAACCGAGTTGGAGCTAGTACCTCCCCATATATATGTATGGAGTGGAGTTTGCAACTGAAAAGAATATTTGTGTTCCCAACAAGCTATCTGAAGGACGGCTCTCACACACAGTTATCTCTCAGAACTGAGCATGTGGGGAGACGTTCGTTCATCTAGCACCAAGGGAAGGGTTGCAGGAGAAACTTTTACTCTGTTTTCTCAGTCTGTTTCCTAGTGCCGTTTTGAAGTACCTGCAGTTTTCACTTTTAAACCGAGTTGGAGCTAGTACCTTCCCATATATATGTATGGATTGGAGTTTGCTACTGAAAAGAAACTTTGTGTTCCCAACAAGCTAGGTGAAGGACGGCTTTCACACACACTTATCTCTCAGAACTGAGAATGTGGAGAGACGTTCGTTCATCTAGCACCAAGGGAACGGTTTGCAGGGGAAACTTTTACTCTATTTTCTCAGTCTGTTTCCTAGTGCCGGTTTGAAGTTCCTGCAGTTTTCACTGTAAAACCGAGTTGGAGCTAGTACCTCCCCATATATATGTATGCAGAGGGGTTTGCAACTGGAAAGAAACTTTGTGTTCCCAGCAAGGTAGGTGAAGGACGGCTTTGACACACACACATATCTCTCAGAACAGAGCATGTGGAGAGACGTTCGTTCATCTAGCACCAAGGGAACGGGTTGCAGTGGAAACTTTTACTCTGATTTCTCAGTCTGTTTCCTAATGCCGGTTTGAATTTCCTGCAGTATTCACAGTAAAACCGAGTTGGAGCTAGTACCTCCCCATATATATGTATGGATTGGAGTTTGCAACTGAAAAGAAACTTTGTGTTCCCAACAAGCTAGGTGAAGGACGGCTTCCATGCACACTTATCTATCAGAACTGAGCATGTGGAGAGACGTTCGTTCATCTAGCACCAAGGGAACGGGTTGCAGGATAAACTTGTACTCTGGATTCTCAGTCTGTTTCCTAGTGCCGGGTTGAAGCTCCTGCAGTTTTCAATGCAAGGCATTGTTGGAGCTAGTACCTCCCCATATATATGTATGGATTGGAGTATGCAACTGAAAAGAAACTTTGTGTTCCCAACAAGCTAGGTGAAGGACGGCTTTCACACACACTTATCTCTCAGAACTGACCATGTGGAGAGACGTTCGTTCATCTAGCACCAAGGGAACGGGTTGCAGGAGAAACTTTTCTCTGGTTTCTCAGTCTGTTTTCTAGTGACGATTTGAAGTTCCTGCAGTTTTCACTGTAAAACTTAGTTGGTGCTAGTACTTCCCATATATGTGTATGGAATGCAGTTTGCTACTGAATAGAAACTTTGTGTTCCCAACAAGCTATGTGAAGGACGGCTTTCACACACAATTATCTCTCATAACTGAGCATGTGGAGAGACGTTCGTTCATCTATCACCAAGGGAACGGGTTGCAGGAGAAACTTTTCTCTGGTCTCTCAGTCTGTTTCCTAGTGCCGGTTTGAAGTTCCTGCAGTTTTCACTGTAAAACCGAGTTGGAGCTAGTACCTCCCCATATATATGTATGGAGTGGAGTTGGCAACTAAAATGAAACTTTGTGTTCCCAACAAGCTAGGTGAAGAACGGCTTCCACACACACATATCTCTCAGAACTGAGCAAGTGGAGAGACGTTCGTTCATCTAGCACCAAGGGAACGGGTTGCAGGAGAAACTTTTACTCTGGTTTCTCAGTCTGTTTCCTAGTGCCGGTTTGAATTTCCTGCAGTTTTACTGTAAAACAGAGTTGGAGCTAGTACCTCCCCTTATATATGTATGGAATGGAGTTTGCAAATGAAAAAAACTTTGTGTTCCCAACAAGCTAGGTGAAGGACGGCTTTCACACACACTTATCTCTCAGAACTGAGCATGTGGAGAGACGTTCGTTCATCTAGCACCAAGGGAACGGGTTGCAGGAGAAACTTTTACTCTGGTTTCTCAGTCTGTTTCCTAGTGCCGGTTTGAAGTACCTGCAGTTTTCACTGTAAAACCGAGTTGGAGCTAGTACCTTCCCATATATATGTATGGATTGGAGTTTGCTACTGAAAAGAAACTTTGTGTTCCCAAAAAGCTAGGTGAAGGACGGCTTTCACACACACTTATCTCTCAGAACTGAGAATGTGGAGAGACGTTCGTTCATCTAGCACCAAGGGAACGGTTTGCAGGGGAAACTTTTACTCTATTTTCTCAGTCTGTTTCCTAATGCCGGTTTGAAGTTCCTGCAGTTTTCACTGTAAAACCGAGTTGGAGCTAGTACCTCCCCATATATATGTATGCAGAGGGGTTTGCAACTGGAAAGAAACTTTGTGTTCCCAGCAAGGTAGGTTGAGGCGGCTTTGACACACACACATATCTCTCAGAACAGAGCATGTGGAGAGACGTTCGTTCATCTAGCACCAAGGGAACGGGTTGCAGTGGAAACTTTTACTCTGATTTCTCAGTCTGTTTCCTAATGCCGGTTTGAAGTTCCTGCAGTATTCACAGTAAAACCGAGTTGGAGCTAGTACCTCCCCATATATATGTATGGATTGGAGTTTGCAACTGAAAAGAAACTTGTGTTTCCCAACAAGCTAGGTGAAGAACGGCTTCCATGCACACATTATCTATCAGAACTGAGCATGTGGGAGAGACGTTCGTTCATCTAGCACCAAGGGAACGGGTTGCAGGATAAACATGTACTCTGGTTTCTCATTCTGTTTCCTTGTGCCGGGTTGAAGCTCCTGCAGTTTTCAATGCAAGGCATTTTTGGAGCTAGTACCTCCCCATATATATGTATGGATTGGAGTATGCAACTGAAAAGAAACTTTGTGTTCCCAACAAGCTAGGTGAAGGACGGCTTTCACACACACTTATCTCTCAGAACTGACCATGTGGAGAGACGTTCGTTCATCTAGCACCAAGGGAACGGGTTGCAGGAGAAACTTTTCTCTGGTTTCTCAGTCTGTTTTCTAGTGACGATTTGAAGTTCCTGCAGTTTTCACTGTAAAACTTAGTTGGTGCTTGTACTTCCCATATATGTGTATGGAATGCAGTTTGCTACTGAATAGAAACTTTGTGTTCCCAACAAGCTATGTGAAGGACGGCTTTCACACACAATTATCTCTCATAACTGAGCATGTGGAGAGACGTTCGTTCATCTATCACCAAGGGAACGGGTTGCAGGAGAAACTTTTCTCTGGTCTCTCAGTCTGTTTCCTAGTGCAGGTTTGAAGTTCCTGCAGTTTTCACTGTAAAACCGAGTTGGAGCTAGTACCTCCCCATATATATGTATGGAGTGGAGTTGGCAACTAAAATGAAACTTTGTGTTCCCAACAAGCTAGGTGAAGAACGGCTTCCACACACACATATCTCTCAGAACTGAGCAAGTGGAGAGACGTTCGTTCATCTAGCACCAAGGGAACGGGTTGCAGGAGAAACTTTTACTCTGGTTTCTCAGTCTGTTTCCTAGTGCCGGTTTGACGTTCCTGCAGTTTTTACTGTAAAACAGAGTTGGAGCTAGTACCTCACCTTATATATGTATGGAATGGAGTTTGCAAATGAAAAAAACTTTGTGTTCCCAACAAGCTATCTGAAGGACGGCTCTCACACACAGTTATCTCTCAGAACTGAGCATGTGGGGAGACGTTCGTTCATCTAGCACCAAGGGAAGGGTTGCAGGAGAAACTTTTACTCTGTTTTCTCAGTCTGTTTCCTAGTGCCGTTTTGAAGTAACTGCAGTTTCACTGTTAAAACCGAGTTGGAGCTAGTACCTTCCCATATATATGTATGGATTGGAGTTTGCTACTGAAAAGAAACTTTGTGTTTCCAACAAGCTAGGTGAAGGACGGCTTTCACACACACTTATCTCTCAGATCTGAGAATGTGGAGAGACGTTCATTCATCTAGCACCAAGGGAACTGTTTGCAGGGGAAACTTTTACTCTATTTTCTCAGTCTGTTTCCTAGTGCCGGTTTGAAGTTCCTGCAGTTTTCACTGTAAAACCGAGCTGAGCTAGTACCTCCCATATATATGTATGCAGAGGGGTTGCAACTGGAAGAATTTTGTGTTCCCAGCAAGGTAGGTGAAGGACGGCTTTGACGCACACACATATCTCTCAGAACAGAGCATGTGGAGAGACGTTCGTTCATCTAGCACCAAGGGAACGGGTTTCAGGGGAAACTTTTACTCTGGATTCTCAGTCTGTTTCCTAGTGCCGGGTTGAAGCTCCTGCAGTTTTCAATGCAAGGCATTGTTGGAGCTAGTACCTCCCCATATATATGTATGGATTGGAGTATGCAACTGAAAAGAAACTTTGTGTTCCCAACAAGCTAGGTGAAGGACGGCTTTCACACACACTTATCTCTCAGAACTGACCATGTGGAGAGACGTTCGTTCATCTAGCACCAAGGGAATGGGTTGCAGGAGAAACTTTTCTCTGGTTTCTCAGTCTGTTTTCTAGTGACGATTTGAAGTTCCTGCAGGTTTCACTGTAAAACCGAGTTGGAGCTAGTACCTCCCCATATATAAGTATGGAGTGGAGTTTGCAACTGAAAACAAACTTTGTGTTCCCAACAAGGTAGGTGAAAGATGGCTTTCACACACACTTATCTCTGAGAACTGAGCATGTGGAGAGACGTTCGTTCATCTAGCATCAAGTGAACGGGTTGCAAGATAAACTTGTACTCTGGTTTCTCAGTCTGTTTCCTAGTGCCGGTTTGAAGTTCCTGCAGTTTTCACTGTAAAACCGAGTTGGAGATCGTACCTCCCCATATATATATATGGAGTGGAGTTTGCAACTGAAAAGAAACTTTGTGTTCCCAACAAGCTAGGTGAAGGACGGCTTTCACACACACTTATCTCTCAGAACTGAGCATGTGGAGAGACGTTCGTTCATCTATCATCAAGGAAACGGGTTGCAGGAGAAACTTTTACTCTGGTTTCTCAGTCTGTTTCCTAGTGCCGGTTTGAAATTCCTGCAGTTTTCACTGTAAAACCGAGTTGGAGCTAGTACCTCCCCATATATATGTATGGACTGGAGTGTGCAACTGAAAAGAATCTTTGTGTTCCCAACAAGCTAGGTGAAGGACGGCTTTCACACAGACTTATCTCTCAGAACTGAGCATGTGGAGCGACGTTCATTCATCTAGCACCAAGGGAACGGGTTGCAGGAGAAACAATTCTTTGGTTTATAAGTCTGTTTCCTAGTGCCGGTTTGAAATTCTTGCAGTTTTCACTGTAAAAGTTAGTTGTTGCTAGTACTTCCCCATATATATGTATGGAGTGGAGTTTGCTACTGAATAGAAACTTTGTGTTCCCAACAAGCTAGGTGAAGGACGGCTTTCACACACACTTATCTCTCAGAATTAAGTATGTGAAGAGACGTTCGTTCATCTAGCACCAAGGGAAGGGTTGCAGGAGAAACTTTTACTGTGGTTTCTCAGTCTGTTTCCTAGTGCCGGTTTGACGTTCCTGCATTTTTCACTGTAAAACCGAGTTGGAGCTAGTACCTCCCCATATATATGTATGGAGTGGAGTTTGCAACTGAAAAGAAAATTTGTGTTCCCAACAAGCTATCTGAAGGACGGCTCTCACACACACTTATCTCTCAGAACTGAGCATGTGGGAGACGTTCGTTCATCTAGCACCAAGGGAAGGGTTGCAGGAGAAACTTTTACTCTGTTTTCTCAGTCTGTTTCCTAGTGCCGTTTTGAAGTACCTGCAGTTTTCACTGTAAAACCGAGTTGGAGCTAGTACCTTCCCATATATATGTATGGATTGGAGTTTGCTACTGAAAAGAAACTTTGTGTTCCCAACAAGCTAGGTGAAGGACGGCTTTCACACACACTTATCTCTCAGAACTGAGAATGTGGAGAGACGTTCGTTCATCTAGCACCAAGGGAACGGTTTGCAGGGGAAACTTTTACTCTATTTTCTCAGTCTGTTTCCTAGTGCCGGTTTGAAGTTCCTGCAGTTTTCACTGTAAAACCGAGTTGGAGCTAGTACCTCCCCATACATATGTATGCAGAGGGGTTTGCAACTGGAAAGAATTTGTGTTCCCAGCAAGGTAGGTGAAGGGCGGCTTTGACACACACACATATCTCTCAGAACAGAGCATGTGGAGAGACGTTCGTTCATCTAGCACCAAGGGAACGGGTTGCAGGGGAAACTTTTACTCTGGTTTCTCAGTCTGTTTCCTAATGCCGGTTTGATGTTCCTGCAGTATTCACAGTAAAACCGAGTTGGAGCTAGTACCTCCCCATATATATGTATGGATTTGAGTTTGCAACTGAAAAGAAACTTTGTGTTCCCAACAAGCTAGGTGAAGGACGGCTTCCATGCACACTTATCTATCAGAACTGAGCATGTGGAGAGACGTTCGTTCATCTAGCACCAAGGGAACGGGTTGCAGGATAAACTTTTACTCTGGTTTCTCAGTCTGTTTCCTAGTGCCGGTTTGAAGCTCCTGCAGTTTTCAATGCAAGGCAGTGTTGGAGCTTGTACCTCCCCATTTATACGTATGGAGTGGAGTATGCAACTGAAAAGAAACTTTGTGTTCCCAACAAGCTAGGTGAAGGACGGCTTTCACACACACTTATCTCTCAGAACTGAGCATGAGGAGAGACGTTCGTTCATCTAGCACCAATGGAACGGGTTGCAGGAGAAACTTTTCTCTGGTTTCTCAGTCTGTTTCCTAGTGCCGGTATGAAGTTCCTGCAGTTTTCACTGTAAAACCGAGTTGGAGCTAGTACATCCCCATATATATGTATGGAGTGGGGTTTTCAACTGAAAAGAAACTTTGTGTTCCCAGCAAGGAAGTTGAAGGACGGCTTTGACACACACACATATCTCTCAGAACAGAGCATGTGGAGAGACGTTCGTTCATCTAGAACCAAGGGAACGGGTTGCAGGAGAAACTTTTCTCTGGATTATAAGTCTGTTTCCTAGTGCCGGTTTGAAATTCTTGCAGTTTTCACTGTAAAAGTTAGTTGTTGCTAGTACTTCCCCATATATATGTATGGAGTGGAGTTTGCTACTGAATAGAAACTTTGTGTTCCCAACAAGCTAGGTGAAGTACGGCTTTCACACACAATTATCTCTCAGAACAAAGTATGTGAAGAGACGTTCGTTCATCTAGCACCAAGGGAAGGGTTGCAGGAGAAACTTTTACTCTGGTTTCTCAGTCTGTTTCCTAGTGCCGGTTTGAAGTTCCTGCAGTTTTCACTGTAAAACCGAGTTGGAGCTAGTTCCTCCCCATATATATGTATGGATTGGAGTTTGCAACTGAAAAAAACTTTGTGTTTCCAACAAGCTAGGTGAAGGGCGGCTTTCACACACACTTATTTCTCAGACCTGAGCATGTGGAGAGACGTTCGTTCATCTAGCACCAAGGGAACGGTTTGCAGGGGAATCTTTTACTCTATTTTCTCAGTCTGTTTCCTAGTGCCGGTTTGAAGTTCCTGCAGTTTTCACTGTAAAGCCGAGTTGCAGCTAGTACCTCCACATATATATGTATGCAGAGGGGTTTGCAACTGGAAAGAAACTTTGTGTTCCCAGCAAGGTAGGTGAAGGACGGCTTTGACACACACACATATCTCTCAGAACTGAGCATGTGGAGAGACGTTCGTTCATCTATCATCAAGGGAACGGTTTGCAGGAGAAACTTTTTCTCTGGTTTCTCAGTCTGTTTCCTAGTGCCGGTTTGAGGTTCCTGCAGTTTTCACTGTAAAACCGAGTTGGAGCTTGTACCTCCCCATATATATGTATGGAGTTTGGTTTGCAAC
>NW_022588713.1:0-10900 GCF_009834535.1 Camelus ferus | reverse complement strand
ATATTGTATGGAGTGGAGTTGGAAACTGAAAAGAAACTTTGTGTTCCCAACAAGATAGTTGTAGGACGGCTTTCACACACACTTATCTCTCAAAAATGAGCATGTGGGGAGACGTTCGTTCATCTAGCACAAAAGGAACGGGTTGCAGGAGAAACTTTACTGTGGTGTTCTCAGTCTGTTCCTAGTGCCGGTTTGAAGATCCGGCAGTTCTCACTGTAAAACGGAGTTGGAACTAGTACCTTCCCTATATATGTATGGAGTGGAGTTGAAACTGAAAAGAAACTTTGTGTTCCCAACAAGCTAGTTGAAGGACTTCTTTCACACCACATTATCTCTCAAAACTGAGCATGTGGAGAGACGTTCGTTCATCTAGCACAAAGGGAACGGGTTGCAGGAGAAACTTTTACTCTGGTTTCTAGTCTGTTCCTAGTGCCGGTTTGAAGTTCCTGCAGTTTTCACTGTAAAACCGAGTTGGAGCTAGTACCTTCCCAATATATGTATGGGTGGGGTTGGAACTGAAAAGAAACTTTGTGTTCCAACAAGCTAGTTGAAGGCGGCTTTCAACACACTTATCTCTCAAAATGAGCATGTGGAGAGACATTCGTTCATCTAGCACAAAGGGAACGGGTTGCAGGAGAAAGTTTTCTTGTTTTCTCAGTCTGTTTCTAGTGCCGGTTTGAAGTTCCTGCAGTTTTCACTGTAAAATCGAGTTGGAGCTAGTACCTTCCATATATATGTATGGAGTGGAGTTTGAAACTGAAAAGATACTTTGTGTTCCCAAAAAAGCTAGTGAAGGACGGCATTCACACACACTTACCTCTCAAAACTGAGCATGTGGAGAGACGTTTGTTCATCTAGCACAAAGGAACGGGTTGCAGGAGAAACTTTTACACTGGTTTATCAGTATGTTTCCTAGTGCCGTTTTGAAGTTCCTACAGTTTTCACTGTAAAACCGAGTTGGAGCTAGTACCTTCCCATATATATGTATGGAGTGGAGTTGGAAACTGAAAAGAAACTTTGTGTTCCCAACAAGATAGTTGAAGGACGGCTTTCACACACACTTATCTCTCAAAACTGAGCATGTGGAGAGACGTTTGTTCATATAGCACAAATGGAACGGTTGCAGGAGAAATTTTTTCTATGTTTTCTCAGTCTGTTTCCTAGTGCCGGTTTTGAAATTCCTGCAGTTTTCACTGTAAAACCGAGTTGGAGCTAGTACCTTACCAATATATTGTATGGAGTGGAGATGGAAACTGAAAAGATACTTGTGTTCCCAACAAGCTAGTTGAAGGACGGCATTCACACACACTTATCTCTCAAAACTGAGCATGTGGAGAGACTTTTGTTCATCTAGCACAAAGGGAACGGGTTGCAGGAGAAAGTTTTTCTATGTTTCTCAGTCTGTTTCCTAGTGCCCGGTTTGAAGTTCCTGCAGTTTTCACTTGTAAAACCGAGTTGGAAGCTAGTACCTTCCCATATATATATAAGGAGTGGAGTTGGAACTGAAAAGATACTTTGTGTTCCCAACAAGCTTGTTGAATGACGGCTTCACACACATTATCTCTCAAAACTGAGCATGTGGAGAGACGTTCGTTCATCTAGCACAAAGGGAACGGGTTGCAGGAGAAACTTTTACTCTGGTTTCTCAGTCTGTTTCCTAGTGCCGGTTGAAGTTCCAGCCTATTTTCACTGTAAAACGGAGTTGGAGCTAGTACTTCCCATATATATGTATGGAGTGGAGTTCGAAACTGAAAAGAAACTTTGTGTTCCCAACAAGCTAGTTGAAGGACTTCTTTCACACACACTTTTCTCTCAAACTGAGCATGTGGAGAGACGTTCGTTCATTTAGCACAAAGGGAACGGGTTGCAGGAGAAACTTTTCTCTGGTTTCTCAGTCTGTTTCCTAGTGCAGGTTTGAAGTTCCTGCAGTTTTCACTGTAAAACGGAGTTGGAGCTAGTACCTTCCCATATATATGTATGGAGTGGAGTTCGAAACTGAAAAGAAACTTTGTGTTCCCAACAAGTTAGCTGAAGGACTTCTTTCACACACACTTATCTCTCAAACTGAGCATGTGGAGAGACGTTCGTTCATCTAGCACAAAGGAACGGGTTGCAGGGGAAACTTTTACTCTGGTTTCTCAGTCTGTTTCCTAGTGCCGGTTTGAAGTTCCTGCAGTTTTCACTGTAAAACGGAGTTGGAGCTAGTACCTTCCCATATATATGTATGGAGTGGAGTTGGAAACTGAAAAGAAACTTTGTGTTCCCAACAAGCTAGTTGAAGGACTTCTTTCACACACACTTATCTCTCAAAACTGAGCATGTGGAGAGACGTTCGTTCATCTAGCACAAAGGGAACGGGTTGCAGGAGAAAGTTTTTCTATGGTTTCTCAGTCTGTTTCCTAGTGCCGGTTTGAAGTTCCTGCAGTTTTCACTGTAAAACGGAGTTGGAGCTAGTACCTTCCCATATATATGTATGGAGTGGAGTTGGAAACTGAAAAGAAACTTTGTGTTCCCAACAAGCTAGTTGAAGGACGGCATTCACACACACTTATCTCTCAAAACTGAGCATGTGGGAGACGTTCGTTCATCTAGCACAAAAGGAACGGGTTGCAGGAGAAAGTTTTACTATGTTTTCTCAGTCTGTTTCCTAGTGCCGGTTTGAAGTTCCTGCAGTTTTCACTGTAAAACGGATTTGGAGCTAGTACCTTTCCATATATATGTATGGAGTGGAGTTGGAAACTGAAAAGAAACTTTGTGTTCCCAACAAGCTAGTTGAAGGACGGCTTTCACACACACTTATCTCTCAAAACTGAGCATGTGGAGAGACGTTCGTTCATCTAGCACAAAGGGAACGGGTTGCAGGAGAAACTTTTACTCTTCTTTCTCAGACTGTTTCCTAGTGCCGGTTTCAAGTTCCTGCAGTTTTCACTGTAAAAATGTTGGAGCTATTTCTTTCCCATATATAAGCATGGAGTGGAGTTGGAAACTGAAAAGAAACTTTGTGTTCCCAACAAGCAAGTTGAAGGACTTCTTTCACACACATTTATCTCTCAAAACTGAGCATGTGGAGAGACGTTCGTTCATCTAGCAAAAAAGGGAACGGGTTGCAGGAGAAACTTTTACTTGTTTTCTCAGTCTGTTTCCTAGTGCCGTTTTGAAGTTCCTGCAGTTTTCACTGTAAAACCGAGTTGGAGCTAGTACCTTCCCATATATATGTATGGAGTGGAGTTTGCAACTGGAAAGAATCTTTGTGTTCCCAACAAGCAAGTTAAAGGACTTCTTTCACACACACTTATCTCTCAAAACTGAGCATGTGGAGAGACGTTCGTTCATCTAGCACAAAGGGAACTGGTTGAAGGAGAAACTTTTAATCTGGTTTCTCAGTCTGTTTCCTAGTGCCGGTTTCAAGTTCCTGCAGTTTTCACTGTAAAACCGAGTTGGAGCTAGTACCTTCCCATATATATGTATGGAGTGGAGTTTGCAACTGGAAAGAATCTTTGTGTTCCCAACAAGCAAGTTGAAGGACTTCTTTCACACACATTTATCTCTCAAAACTGAGCATGTGGAGAGACGTTCGTTCATCTAGCACAAAGGGAACGGGTTGCAGGAGAAACTTTTACTCTGATTTCTCAGTCTGTTTCCTAGTGCCGGTTTGAAGTTCCTACAGTTTTTACTGTAAAACGGAGTTGGAGCTAGTACCTTCCCATATATATGTATGGAGTGGAGTTGGAAACTGAAAATAAACTTTGTGTTCCCAACAAGCTAGTTGAAGGACGGCTTTCACACACAATTATCTCTCAAAACTGAGCATGTGGAGAGACGTTCGTTCATCTAGCAAAAAAGGGAACGGGTTGCAGGAGAAACTTTTACTTGTTTTCTCAGTCTGTTTCCTAGTGTCGTTTTGAAGTTCCTGCAGTTTTCACTGTAAAACCGAGTTGGAGCTAGTACCTTCCCATATATATGTATGGAGTGGAGTTGGAAACTGAAAATAAACTTTGTGTTCCCAACAAGCTAGTTGAAGGACGGCTTTCACTCACACTTATCTCTCAAAACTGAGCATGTGGAGAGACGTTCGTTCATCTAGCAAAAAGGGAACTGGTTGTAGGAGAAACATTTACTTTGTTTTCTCAGTCTGTTTCCTAGTTCCGGTTAGAAATTCCTGCAGTTTTCACTGTAAAACCGAGTTGGAGCTAGTACCTTCCCATATATATGTATGGAGTGGAGTTTGCAACTAAAAGAAACTTTGTGTTCCCAACAAGCAAATTAAAGGACTTCTTTCACACACACTTATCTCTCAAAACTGAGCATGTGGAGAGACGTTCGTTCATCTAGCACAAAGGGAACGGGTTGCAGGAGAAACTTTTACTCTGGTTTCTCAGTCTGTTTCCTAGTGCCGGTTTGAAGTTCCTGCAGTTTTCATTGTAAAACGGAGTTGGAGCTAGTACCTTCCCATATATATGTATGGAGTGGAGTTGGAAACTGAAAAGAAACTTTGTGTTCCCAACAAGATAGTTGTAGGACGGCTTTCACACACACTTATCTCTCAAAACTGAGCATGTGGGGAGACGTTCGTTCATCTAGCACAAAAGGAACGGGTTGCAGGAGAAACTTTTACTGTGGTTTCTCAGTCTGTTTCCTAGTGCCGGTTTGAAGTTCCGGCAGTTTCTCACTGTAAAACGGAGTTGGAACTAGTACCTTCCCATATATATGTATGGAGTGGAGTTGGAAACTGAAAAGAAACTTTGTGTTCCCAACAAGCTAGTTGAAGGACTTCTTTCACACACACTTATCTCTCAAAACTGAGCATGTGGAGAGACGTTCGTTCATCTAGCACAAAGGGAACGGGTTGCAGGAGAAACTTTTACTCTGGTTTCTCAGTCTGTTTCCTAGTGCCGGTTTGAAGTTCCTGCAGTTTTCACTGTAAAACCGAGTTGGAGCTAGTACCTTCCCATATATATGTATGGAGTGGGGTTGGATACTGAAAAGAAACTTTGTGTTCCCAACAAGCTAGTTGAAGGCGGCTTTCACACACACTTATATCTCAAAACTGAGCATGTGGGGAGACGTTCGTTCATCTAGCACAAAGGAACGGGTTGCAGGAGAAAGTTTTTCTATGTTTTCTCAGTCTGTTTCCTAGTGCCGGTTTGAAGTTCCTGCAGTTTTCACTGTAAAATCGAGTTGGAGCTAGTACCTTCCCATATATATGTATGGAGTGGAGTTGGAAACTGAAAAGATACTTTGTGTTCCCAACAAGCTAGTTGAAGGACGGCATTCACACACACTTACCTCTCAAAACTGAGCATGTGGAGAGACGTTTGTTCATCTAGCACAAAGGGAACGGGTTGCAGGAGAAACTTTTACTCTTCTTTCTCAGTCTGTTTCCTAGTGCCGTTTTGAAGTTCCTACAGTTTTCACTGTAAAACCGAGTTGGAGCTTGTACCTTCCCATATATATGTATGGAGTGGAGTTGGAAACTGAAAAGAAACTTTGTGTTCCCAACAAGATAGTTGAAGGACTGCTTTCACACACACTTATCTCTCAAAACTGAGCATGTGGAGAGACGTTTGTTCATATAGCACAAATGGAACGGGTTGCAGGAGAAATTTTTTCTATGTTTCTCAGTCTGTTTTCCTAGTGCCGGTTTGAAATTCCTGCAGTTTTCACTGTAAAACCGAGTTGGAGCTAGTACCTTACCATATATATGTATGGAGTGGAGATTGAAACTGAAAAGATACTTTGTGTTCCCAACAAGATAGTTGAAGGACGGCATTCACACACACTTATCTCTCAAACTGAGCATGTGGAGAGACTTTTGTTCATCTAGCACAAAGGGAACGGGTTGCAGGAGAAAGTTTTTCTATGTTTTCTCAGTCTGTTTCCTAGTGCCGGTTTGAAGTTCCTGCAGTTTTTCACTGTAAAACCGAGTTGGAGCTAGTACCTTCCCATATATATGTAAGGAGTGGAGTTGGAAACTGAAAAGATACTTTGTGTTCCCAACAAGCTAGTTGAATGACGGCTTTCACACACATTATCTCTCAAACTGAGCATGTGGAGAGACGTTCGTTCATCTAGCACAAAGGGAACGGGTTGCAGGAGAAACTTTTACTCTGGTTTCTCAGTCTGTTTCCTAGTGCCGGTTTGAAGTTCCAGCAGTTTTCACTGTAAAACGGAGTGGAGCTAGTACCTCCCCATATATATGTATGGAGTGGAGTTCGAAACTGAAAAGAAACTTTGTGTCCCAACAAGCTAGTGAAGGACTTCTTTCACACACACTTTTCTCTCAAACTGAGCATGTGGAGAGACGTTCGTTCATTTAGCACAAAGGGAACGGGTTGCAGGAGAAACTTTTCTCTGGTTTCACAGTCTGTTTCCTAGTGCAGGTTTGAAGTTCCTGCAGTTTTCACTGTACAACGGAGTTGGAGCTAGTACCTTCCCATATATATGTATGGAGTGGAGTTCGAAACTGAAAAGAAACTTTGTGTTCCCAACAAGTTAGCTGAAGGACTTCTTTCACACACACTTATCTCTCAAAATGAGCATGTGGAGAGACGTTCGTTCATCTAGCACAAAGGGAACGGGTTGCAGGAGAACTTTTACTCTTCTTTCTCAGACTGTTTCCTAGTGCCGGTTTCAAGTTCCTGCAGTTTTCACTGTAAAAAGTTGGAGCTATTTCTTTCCCATATATATGCATGGAGTGGAGTTGGAAACTGAAAAGAAACTTTGTGTTCCCAACAAGCAAGTTGAAGGACTTCTTTCACCACACTTTATCTCTCAAAACTGAGCATGTGGAGAGACGTGCGTTCATCTAGCAAAAAAGGGAACGGGTTGCAGGAGAAACTTTTACTTTTTTTTCTCAGTCTGTTTCCTAGTGCCGTTTTGAAGTTCCTGCAGTTTTCACTGTAAAACAGAGTTGGAGCTAGTACCTTCCCATATATATGTATGGAGTGGAGTTTGCAACTGGAAAGAATCTTTGTGTTCCCAACAAGCAATGTTAAAGGACTTCTTTCACACACACTTATCTCTCAAACTGAGCATGTGGAGAGACGTTCGTTCATCTAGCACAAAGGGAACTGGTTGAAGGAGAACTTTTAATCTGGTTTCTCAGTCTGTTTCCTAGTGCCGGTTTGAAGTTCCTGCAGTTTTCACTGTAAAACCGAGTTGGAGCTAGTTACCTTCCCATATATATGTATGGATTGGAATTGGAAACTGAAAAGAAACTTTGTGTTCCCAACAAGCAAGTTGAAGGACTTCTTTCACACACATTTATCTCTCAAAACTGAGCATGTGGAGAGACGTTCGTTCATCTAGCACAAAGGGAACGGATTTGCAGGAGAAACTTTACTCTGATTTCTCAGTCTGTTTCCTAGTGCCGGTTTGAAGTTCCTACAGTTTTTACTGTAAAACGGAGTTGGAGCTAGTACCTTCCCATATATATGTATGGAGTGGAGTTGGAACTGAAATAAACTTTGTGTTCCCAACAAGCTAGTTGAAGGACGGCTTTCACCACAATTATCTCTCAAAACTGAGCATGTGGAGAGACGTTCGTTCATCTAGCAAAAAAGGGAACGGGTTGCAGGAGAAACTTTTACTTGTTTTCTCAGTCTGTTTCCTAGTGTCGTTTGAAGTTCCTGCAGTTTTCACTGTAAAACCGAGTTGGAGCTAGTACCTTCCATATATATGTATGGAGTGGAGTTGGGAAACTGAAAATAAACTTTGTGTTCCCAACAAGCTAGTTGAAGGACGGCTTTTCACTCACAATTATCTCTCAAAACTGAGCATGTGGAGAGACGTTCGTTCATCTAGCAAAAAAGGGAACGGGTTGCAGGAGAAACTTTTACTTGTTTTCTCAGTCTGTTTCCTAGTGTCGTTTTGAAGTTCCTGCAGTTTTCACTGTAAAACCGAGTTGGAGCTAGTACCTTCCCATATATATGTATGGAGTGCGGTTTGCAACTAAAAGAAACTTTGTGTTCCCAACAAGCAAATTAAAGGACTTCTTTCACACACACTTATCTCTCAAAACTGAGCATGTGGAGAGACGTTCGTTCATCTAGCACAAAGGGAACGGGTTGCAGGAGAAACTTTTACTCTGCTTTCTCAGTCTGTTTCCTAGTGCCGGTTTGAAGTTCCTGCATTTTTCACTGTAAAACCGAGGTGCAGCTAGTACCTTCCCATATATATGTATGGAGTGGAGTTGGAAACTTAAAAGAAACTTTGTGTTCCCAACAAGCTAGTTGAAGGACGGCTTTCACACACATTTATCTCTCGAAAATGAGCATGTGGAGAGATGTTCGTTCATCTAGCAATAAAGGGAACGTGTTGCAGGAGAAAGTTTTTCTATGGTTTCTCAGTCTGTTTCCTAGTGCCGGTTTGAAGTTCCTGCAGTTTTCACTGTAAAATCGAGTTGGAGCTACTACCTTCCCATATATATGTATGGAGTGGAGTTGGAAACTGAAAAGATACTTTGTGTTCCCAACAAGCTAGTTGAAGGACGGCTTTCACACACACTTATCTCTCAAAACTAAGCATGTGGAGAGACGTTCGTTCATCTAGCACAAAGGGAACGGGTTGCAGGAGAAACTTTTACTCTTCTTCTCAGACTGTTTCCTAGTGCCGGTTTCAAGTTCCTGCAGTTTTCACTGTAAAAAAGTTGGAGCTAGTTCTTTCCCATATATATGCATGGAGTGGAGTTGGAAACTGAAAAGAAACTTTGTGTTCCCAACAAGCTAGTTGAAGGACTTCTTCACACACATTTATCTCCTCAAAACTGAGCATGTGGAGAGACGTTCGTTCATCTAGCACAAAGGGAACGGGTTGCAGGAGAAACTTTTACTCTGATTTCTCAGTCTGTTTCCTAGTGCCGGTTTCAAGTTCCTGCAGTTTTCACTGTAAAAAAGTTGGAGGCTAGTTCTTTCCCATATATATGTATGGAGTGGAGTTGGAAACTGAAAATAAACTTTGTGTTCCCAACAAGCTAGTTGAAGGACGGCTTTCACACACACATATCTCTCAAAATTGAGCATGTGGAGAGACGTTCGTTCATCTACCAAAAAAGGGAACGGGTTGCAGGAGAAACTTTTTCTTGTTTTCTTAGTCTGTTTCCTAGTGCCGGTTTGAATTTCCTGCAGTTTTTACTGTAAAACGGAGTTCGAGCTAGTACCTTCCCATATGTATGTATGGAGTGGAGTTGGAAACTGAAAATAAACTTTGTGTTCCCAACAAGCTAGTTGAAGGACGGCTTTCACACACACATATATCTCAAAACTGAGCATGTGGAGAGACGTTCGTTCATCTAGCAAAAAAGGGAACGGGTTGCAGGAGAAACTTTTTCTTTTTTTCTAAGTCTGTTTCCTAGTGCCGGTTTGAAGTTCCTGCAGTTTTCACTGTAAAACCGAGTTGGAGCTGGTACCTTCCCATATATATGTATGGAGTGGAGTTTGCAACTGAAAAGAAACTTTGTGTTCCCAACAAGCAAGTTAAAGGACTTCTTTCACACACACTTATCTCTCAAAACTGAGAATGTGGAGAGACGTTCGTTCATCTAGCACAAAGGGAACGGGTTGCAGGAGAAACTTTTACTCTGCTTTCTCAGTCTGTTTCCTAGTGCCGGTTTGAAGTTCCTGCATTTTTCACTGTAAAACCGAGGTGCAGCTAGTACCTTCCCATATATATGTATGGAGTGGAGTTGGAAACTGAAAAGAGACTTTGTGTTCCCAACAATCTAGTTGAAGTACGGCTTTCACACACATTTATCTCTCGAAACTTAGCATGTGGAGAGACGTTCGTTCATCTAGCAAAAAAGGGAAAGTGTTGCAGGAGAAATTTTTTCTATGGTATCTCAGTGTGTTTCCTAGTGCCGGTTTGAAGTTCCTGCAGTTTTCACTGTAAAACCGAGTTGGAGCTACGACCTTCCCATATATATGTATGGAGTGGAGTTGGAAACTGAAAAGATACTTTGTGTTCAAAACAAGCTAGTTGAAGGACGGCTTTCACACACACTTATCTCTCAAAATTCAGCATGTTGGGAGACGTTCGTTCATCTAACACAAAGGGAACGGGTTGCAGGAGAAACTTTTACTCTGGTATCTCAGTATGTTTCCTAGTGCCGTTTGGAAATTCCTGCAGTTTTCACTGTAAAACCGAGTTGGAGCTACTACCTTCCCATATATATGTATGGAGTGGAGTTGGAAACTGAAAAGATACTTTGTGTTCAAAACAAGCTAGTTGAAGGACGGCTTTCACACACACTTATCTCTCAAAATTGAGCATGTGGGGAGACGTTCGTTCATCTAACACAAAGGGAACGGGTTGCAGGAGAAACTTTTCTCTGGATTCTCAGTCTGTTTCCTAGTGCCGGTTTGAAGTTCCTGCAGTTTTCACTGTAAAACGGAGTTGGAGCTAGTACCTTCCCATATATTGTATGGAGTGGAGTTCGAAACTGAAAAGAAACTTTGTGTTCCCAACAAGTTAGCTGAAGGACTTCTTTCACACACACTTATCTCTCAAACTGAGCATGTGGAGAGACGTTCGTTCATCTAGCACAAAGGGAACGGGTTGCAGGGGAAACTTTTACTCTGGTTTCTCAGTCTGTTTCCTAGTGCCGGTTTGAAGTTCCTGCAGTTTTCACTGTAAAACGGAGTTGGAGCTAGTAGTACCTTCCCATATATATGTATGGGAGTGTTGGAAACTGAAAAGAAACTTTGTGTTCCCAACAAGCTAGTTGAAGGACTTCTTTCACACACACTTATCTCTCAAAACTGAGCATGTGGAGAGACGTTCGTTCATCTAGCACAAATGGAACGGGTTGCAGGAGAAAGTTTTTCTATGGTTTCTCAGTCTGTTTCCTAGTGCCGGTTTGAAGTTCCCGCAGTTTTCACTGTAAAACGGAGTTGGAGCTAGTACC
>NW_022588712.1:0-10917 GCF_009834535.1 Camelus ferus | reverse complement strand
TGCGGGCTGCCGGTGAAAGTCGGGGGTTGGCTGGAAACGCAGGTAGCTCTAGTGCCTCCCCATGGACAGGGGAGGAAAATTAGCGGACTTCCCTTGCCAGGGAACCCTGAGACACCAGGAAGCTTCGTGGAGTTTGGCCCAGATCCTCCCCTCACAGTCAGCCGTGTTCCGGAATTGAGTGTGGGGAGGTTCCGTTTTCTGTCCGCAGCACCGGGATCTCCTAGGAGCCCTTCGAGAGTCTTCCCCGAGTCCCTCCCAATGCGGCTGCAGGGGAAAGGCGGGGGTTGGGCTGGAAACGCAGGTAGCATCTAGTGGCCTCCCCCTGGACAGGGAGGTAATTAGCGGACTTCCCCCTGCCAGGGAACACCTGTGGACACCCAGGAAGATTCGTGGGGTGCGGCCCCAGAACCTCCCCCTCACAGTCAGCCGTGTTCCGGAATTCTGAGTGTGGGGAGGTTCCGTCTTCGGTCTGCACAAACCGGGATCTCCTAGGAGCCCTTGAGTGCTTCCCGATTCCCTCCCAGTGCGGGCTGCGGGGAAAGTCGGGGGTTGGGCTGGAAACGCAGGTAGCATCTAGTGCATCCCCATGGACAGGGGGGAATTAGCGGTCTTCCCCTTGTGGGAGGGAACACCTGTGACACCAGGAATCTGCGTGGAGTGCGACCCTAAACCTCACCCACACAGTCACCCGTGTTCCGGAATTAAGAGTGAGGGGAGGTTCCGTCTTCTGTTTGCAGCACCCGGGATCTCCTAGGAGCCCTTCGCGTGTCTTCCCCGAGTTCCTCCCACTGCGGGGTGCCGGGGAAAGGCGGGGGTTGGGCTGGAAACGCAGGTAGCATCTAGTGCCTCCCCATGGACAGGGGAGGTAAAGTTAGCGGACTTCCCACTGCCAGGGAACACCTGTGACACCAGGAAAGCTTCGTGGAGTAAGGCCCAGAACTTCCCCCACACAGTCAGCCGTGTTCCGGTATTCTGAGTGTGGGGATGTTCCGTCTTCTGTCTGCAGCACCCGGGATCTCCTAGGAGCCCTTCGAGGTCTTCACGAGTCCTTACACCTGCGGGATGTCCGGGAATTCGGGGGTTGGGCTGGAAACGCAGGTAGCATCTAGTGCCTCCCCATGGCAGGGGAGGTAATTAGCGGACTTCCCCTTGCCAGGGACCACCTGAGACACCAGGAAGCTGCGTGGAGGGCGGCCCTAAACCTCACCCCACAGTCACCCGTGTTCCGGAATTCGAGTGTGGGGAGGTTCCGTCTTCTGTCTGCAGCACCCGGGATCTTCCTAGGAGCCCTTCGAGTGTCTTCCCCGAGTCCCTCCAGTGCGGGATGTCGGGGAATGGCGGGGGTTGGGCTGGAAACGCAGGTAGCATCTAGTGCCTCCCATGGACAGGGAGGTAATTAGCGGTCTTCCCTTGCGAGGGAACACCTGTGCCACCAGGAATCTGCGTGGAGTGCGACCCTAAACCTCACCCACCAGTCACCCGTGTTCCGTAATTCTGAGTGTGGGGAGGGTTCCGTCTTCTGTTTGCAGCACCCGGGATCTCCTAGGAGCCCTTCGAGAGTCTTCCGCGAGTCCCCCACTGCGGGCTGCCGGGGAATGGCGGGGGTTGGGCTGGAAAAGCAGGTAGATCTAGTGCCTCCTCATGACAGGGGAGGATTAGCGGAATTCCCCTTGCGAGGGAACACCTGTGAATCCAGGCAGCTGCGTGGAGGGCGGCCCTACACCTCACCCACACAGTCAGACGTGTTCCGGAATTCTGAGTGTGGGGATGTTCCTTCTTCTGTCTGCAGCACCCGGGATCACCTAGGAGCCATTCGAGTGTCTCCAGAGTGCCCTCCCAGTGCGGGCTGCCGGGGAAATGCGGGGGTTGGGCTGGAAACGCAGGTAGCATCTAGTGCCTCCCCTGGACAGGGGATGTAATTAGCGGACTTCCCCTTGCAGGGAACACCTGTGACACCAGGAAGCCTGTCGTGGAGGGTGCGCCCCGACCTCCCCCTCACAGTCAGCCCGTGTTCCGGAATTCTGAGTGTGGGAGGTTCCGTCTGTTCTGTCTGCAGCACCCGGGATCTCTAGGAGCCCTTCGAGAGTCTTCCCGAGTCCCTCCAGTGCGGGCTGCCGGGGAATGGCGGGGGTTGGGCTTGGAAACGCAGGTAGCATCTAGTGCCTCCCCATGGACAGGGGAGGTAATTAGCGGACTTCCCTTGCGAGGGAACACCTGTGACACCAGGAAGCTGCGTGAGGCGCCCCGAACCTCCCCACACAGTCAGCCGTGTTCCGGAATTCTGAGTGTGGGGAGGTTCCGTCTTCTGCTGTCTGCAGCACCCGGGATCTCCTAGGAGCACTTCGAGGGTCTTCCCGAGTCCTCCACTGCGGGCTGCCGGGAAAGGTCAGGGGTTTGGCTGAAAAGCCGGTAGCATCTAGTGCCTCCCATGGACAGGGAAGGTAATTAGCGGAACTTCCCCTTGCAGGGAACCCTGAACACCAGGAAGCTGCGTGGAGGGCGGCCCTAACCTCACCCACACAGTCACCCGTGTTCCGGAATTCTGAGTGTGGGAGTTCCGTCTTCTGTCTGCAGCACCGGGATCTCCTGGAGCCCTTGCAGTGTCTTCCCGAGTCCCTCCCAGTGCGGGCATGCCGGGGAAATGGCGGGGGTTCGGGCTGGAAAACGCAGTAGCATCTAGTGCCTCCCCATGGACAGGGGAGGTAATAGCGGACTTCCCCCTTGCAGGGAAACACCTGTGACACCAGGAAGCTGCGTGGAGGGAGGCCCTAAACCTCACCAACACAGTCCACGTGTTCCGGAATTCTGAGTGTGGGGAGGTTCCGTCTTCTGTCTGCAGCACCCGGGATCTCCTAGGAGTTCCTTCGAGTGTCTCCAGAGTCCCTCCCAGTGCGGGATTCGGGGAAATGGCGGGGGTGGGCTGGAAACGCAGGTAGCATCTAGTGCCTCCCCATGGACAGGGGAGGTAATTAGCGGTCTTCCCTTGTGAGGGATCACCTGTGACACCAGGAATCTGCGTGGAGTGCGACCCTAACCTCACCCACACAGTCACCCGTGTTCCGGAATTATGATGAGGGGAGGTTCCGTCTTCTGTTTGCAGCACCCGGGATCTCCTAGGAGCCCTTCGCGTGTCTTCCCCGAGTCCCTCCCACTCTAGGGTGCCGGGGAAAGGCGGGGGTTGGGCTGGAAACGCAGGTAGCATCTAGTGCCTCCCCCTGGACAGGGGAGGTAATTAGCGGAATTCCCCCTGCCAGGGAACACCTGTGACACCAAAAGCTTCGTGGAGTAAGGCCCAGAACTTCCCCCACAGTCAGCCGTGTTCCGTATTCTGAGTGTGGGAGGTTCCGTCTTCTGTCTGCAGCACCCGGGATCTCCTAGGAGCCCTTCGAGTGTCTTCCCGAGTCCCTTACACTGCGGGATGTCCGGGAAAGGCGGGGGTTGGGCTCGGAAAAGCCAGGTAGCATCTAGTGCCTCCCCATGGACAGGGGAGGTAATTAGTCGGACTTCCCCTGCGAGGGAACAACTGTGAAACCAGGAAGCTGCGTGGAGGGCGGCCTAACCTCACCCACACAGTCACCCGTGTTCCGGAATTCTGAGTGTGGGGAGGTTCCGTCTTCTGTCTGCAGCACCCGGATCTCCTAGGAGCCCCTTCGAGGTCTTCCCCGAGTCCCTCCAGTGCTGGCTGCCGGGGAAAGGCGGGGGTTGGGCTGGAAACGCAGGTAGCATCTAGTGGCCTCCCCATGGGACCAGGTGGAGGTAATTAGCGGACTTCCCCCTTCCAGGGAAACACCTGTGACACCAGGCAGCTGCGTGAGGGCGGACCCTAACCTCCCCCACACAGTTCAGCCGTGTTCCGGAATTCTGAGTGTGGGGAGGTTCCGTCTTCTGTCTGCAGCAACCCGGGATCTCCTAGGAGCCCTTCGAGATGTCTTCCCCGAGTCCCTCCCAGTGCGGGCTGCCGGGGAAAAGGCGGGGGTTTGGGCTGGAAACGCAGGTAGCATCTAGTGCCTCCCCATGGACAGGGGAGGTAATTAGCGGACTTCCCCTTGCCAGGGAACACCTGTGACACCAGGAAGCTTCGTGGAGTACGGCCCCGAACCTCCCCCACACAGTCAGCCGTGTTCCGGAATTCTGAGTGTGGGGAGGTTCCGTCTTCTGTCTGCAGCACCCGGGATCTCCTAGGACCCCTTCGAGAGTCTTCCCCGAGTCCCTCCCACTGCGGGTTGCCGGGGAAAGGTAGGGGTTTGGCTGGAAAAGCAGGTAGCATCTAGTGCCTCCCCATGGACAGGGGAGGTAATTAGCGGAATTCCCCTGCGAGGGAACACCTGTGACACCAGGAAGCTGCGTGGAGGGCCGCCCTAAACCTCTCCCCACACAGTCACCCGTGTTCCGGAATTCTGAGTGTGGGAGGATCCGTCTTCGGTCTGCAGAACCTGGGATCTCCTAGGAGCCCTTCGAGTGTCTTCCCCGATTCCCTCCCAGTGCGGGCAGCCGGGGAAATTCGGGGGTTGGGCTGGAAACGCAGGTAGCATCTAGTGCCTCCCCATGGACAGGGGAGGAAATTAGCGGACTTCCCCCTTGCCAGGGAACACCTGATGACACCAGGAAGCTTCGTGGAGTGTGGCCCAGATCCTCCCCCTCACAGTCAGCCGTGTTCCGGAATTCTGAGTGTGGCGAGGTTCCGTTTTCTGTCTGCAGCACCCGGGATCTCTTAGGAGCCCTTCGAGAGTCTTCCCCGAGTCCCTCCC
The DNA here is from genome assembly GCF_009834535.1 of Camelus ferus. Lineage (NCBI taxonomy): Eukaryota > Metazoa > Chordata > Mammalia > Artiodactyla > Camelidae > Camelus > Camelus ferus. The sequence goes on along the minus strand of NW_022588712.1, from coordinate 6,169 downwards.
ACTGCGGGCTGCCGGGGAAAGGCGGGGGTTGGGCTGGAAACGCAGGTAGCATCTAGTGTCTCCCCCTGGACAGGGAGATAATTAGCGGACTTCCCCCTGCCAGGGAACACCTGTGACACCAGGAAGCTGCGTGGAGGCGGCCCCGAACCTCCCCCACACAGTCAGCCGTGTTCCGGAATTCTGAGTGTGGGGAGTTCCGTCTTCTGTCTGCAGCACCCGGGATCTCCTAGGAGCCCTTCGAGTGTCTTCCCCGAGTCCCTCCCAGTGCGGGCTGCCGGGGAAAGTCGGGGGTTGGGCTGGAAACGCAGGTAGCATCTAGTGCCTCCCCATGGACAGGGGAGGTAATTAGCGGACTTCCCCCTGGCAGGGAACACCTGTGACACCAGGAAGCTGCGTGGAGGGCGGCCCTAAACCTCACCCACACAGTCAGCCCGTGTTCCGGAATTCCTGAGTGTGGGGAGGTTCCGTCTTCTGTCTGCAGCACCCGGGATCTCCTAGGAGCCCTTCGAGTGTCTTCCCCGAGTCCCTCCCAGTGCGGGGCTGCCGGGGAAAGGCGGGGGTTGGCTGGAAACGCAGGTAGCATCTAGTGCCTCCCCATGGACAGGGGAGGTAATTAGCTGACTTCCCCTTGCGAGGGAACAACCTGTGGACACCAGGAAGCTGCGTGGAGGGCGGCCCTAAACCTCACCCACACAGTCACGCGTTTTCCGGAATTCTGAGTGTGGGGAGGTTCCGTCTTCTGTCTGCAGCACCCGGGATCTCCTAGGAGCCCTTCGAGAGTCTTCCCCGAGTCCCTCCCACTGCGGGCTGCCGGGGAAAGGCGGGGGTTGGGCTGGAAACGCAGGTAGCATGTAGTGCCTCCCCCTGGACAGGGGAGGTAATTAGCGGACTTCCCCCTTCCAGGGAACACCTGTGACACCAGGAAGCTTCGTGGAGTAAGGCCCAGAACTTCCCCCACACAGTCAGCCGTGTTCCGGAATTCTGAGTGTGGGGAGGTTCCGTCTTCGGTCTGCAGAACCCGGGATCTCCTAGGAGCCCTTCGAGTGTCTTCCTCGATTCCCTCACAGTGCGGGCTGCCGGGGAAAGGTGGGGGTTGGGCTGGAAACGCAGGTAGCATCTAGTGCCTCCCCATGGACAGGGGAGGTAATTAGCTGACTTCCCCTTGCGAGGGAACAACTGTGGAACCAGGAAGCTGCGTGGAGAGCGACCCGAAACCTCACCCACACAGTCACCCGTGTTCCGGAATTCTGAGTGTGGGGAGGTTCCGTCTTCTGTCTGCAGCACCCGGGATCTCCTTGGACCCCTTCGAGAGTCTTCCCCGAGTCCCTCCCACTGCGGGCTGCCGGGGAAAGGCGGGGGTTTGGCTGGAAAAGCAGGTAGCATCTAGTGCCTCCCCATGGACAGGGGAGGTAATTAGCGGAATTCCCCTTGCGAGGGAACACCTGTGACACCAGGAAGCTGCGTGGAGGGCCGCCCTAAACCTCACCCACACAGTCACCCGTGTTCCGGAATTCTGAGTGTGGGGAGGATCCGTCTTCGGTCTGCAGAACCCGGGATCTCCTAGGAGCCCTTCGAGTGTCTTCCCCGATTCCCTCCCAGTGCGGGCAGCCGGGGAAATTCGGGGGTTGGGCTGGAAACGCATGTAGCATCTAGTGCCTCCCCATGGACAGGGGAGGAAATTAGCGGACTTCCCCTTGCCAGGGAACACCTGAGACACCAGGAAGCTTCGTGGAGTGTGGCCCAGATCCTCCCCCTCACAGTCAGCCGTGTTCCGGAATTCTGAGTGTGGCGAGGTTCCGTTTTCTGTCTGCAGCACCCGGGATCTCCTAGGAGCCCTTCGAGAGTCTTCCCCGAGTCCCTCCCACTGCGGGCTGCCGGGGAATGGCGGGGGTTGGGCTGGAAACGCAGGTAGCATCTAGTGCCTCCCCCTGGACAGGGAGGTAATTAGCGGACTTCCCCCTGCCAGGGAACACCTGTGACACCAGGAAGATTCGTGGAGTGCGGCCCAGAACCTCCCCCTCACAGTCAGCCGTGTTCCGGAATTCTGAGTTGTGGGGAGGTTCCGTCTTCGGTCTGCAGAACCCGGGATCTCCTAGGAGCCCTTCGAGTGTCTTACCCCGAGTCCCTCACAGTGCGGGCTGCCGGGGAAAGTCAGGGGTTGGCTGGAAACGCAGGTAGGCATCTAGTGCCTCCCCATGGACAGGGGAAGGTAATTAGTGAACTTCCCCTTGCCAGGGAACTCCTGAGACACCAGGAAGCTGCGTGGAGGGCGGCCCTAAACCTCACCCACACAGTCACCCGTGTTCCGGAATTCTGAGTGTAGGGAGGTTCCGTCTTCTGTCTGCAGCACCCGGGATCTCCTAGGAGCCCTTCGAGATGTCTTCCCCGAGTCCCTCCCAGTGCGGGATGCTCGGGGAATGGCGGGGGGTTAGGCTGGAAACGCAGGTAGCATCTAGTGCCTCCCCATGGACAGGGGGAGGTATTAGCTGTCTTCCCCTTGCGAGGGAACACCTGTGACACCAGGAAGCTGCGTGGAGTGCGACCCTAAACCTCACCCACACAGTCACCCGTGTTCCGGAATTCTGAGTGTGGGGAGGTTCCGTCTTCTGTCTGCAGCACCCGGGATCTCCTAGGAGCCCTTCGAGAGTCTTCCGCGAGTCCCTCCCACTGCGGGCTGCCGGGGAATGGCGGGGGTTGGGATGGAAAAGCAGGTAGCATCTAGTGCCTCCCCATGGACAGGGGAGGTAATTAGCGGAATTCCCCTTGCGAGGGAACACCTATGAATCCAGGCAGCTGCGTGGAGGGCGGCCCTAAACCTCACCCACACAGTCAGACGTGTTCCGGAATTCTGAGTGTGGGGATGTTCCGTCTTCTGTCTGCAGCACCCGGGATCTCCTAGGAGCCCTTCGAGAGTCTTCCCCGAGTCCCTCCCACTGCGGGCTGCCGGGGAAAGGCGGGGGTTGGGCTGGAAACGCAGGTAGCATCTAGTGCCTCCCCCTGGACAGGGAGGTAATTAGCGGACTTCCCCCTGCCAGGGAACACCTGTGACACCGGGAAGCTTCGTGGTGTGCGGCCCAGAAACTCCCCCTCACAGTCAGACGTGTACCGGAATTCTGAGTGTGGGGAGGTTCCGCCTTCTGTCTGCAGCACCCGGGATCTTCTAGGAGCCCTTCGAGTGTCTTCCCCGAGTCCCTTACACTGCGGGATGTCCGGGAAAGGCGGGGGTTGGGCTCGAAAAGCAGGTAGCATCTAGTGCCTCCCCATGGACAGGGGAGGTAATTAGCTGATTTCCCCTTGCGAGGGAACAACTTTGGAACCAGGAAGCTGCGTGGAGGGCGGCCCTAATCCTCACCCACACAGTCACCCGTGTTCCGGAATTCTGAGTGTGGGGAGGTTCCGTCTTCTGTCTGCAGCACCCGGGATCTCCTAGGAGCCCTTCGAGATTCTTCCCCGAGTCCCTCCCAGTGCTGGCAGCCGGGGAAAGGCGGGGGTTGGGCTGGAAACGCAGGTAGCATCTAGTGCCTCCACCTGGACAGGGGAAGTAATTAGAGGACTTCCCCCTGCCAGGGAACACCTGTGACCTCCAGGCAGCTGCGTGGAGGGCGGCCCTAAACCTCACCCCACACAGTCACCCGTGTTCCGGAATTCTGAGTGTGGGGAGGTTCCGTCTTCTGTCTGCAGCACCCGGGATCTCCTAGGAGCCCATCGAGAGTCTTCCCCGAGTCCCTCCCACTGCGGGCGGCCGGGGAAAGCGTGGGGTTGGGCTGGAAACGCAGGTAGCATCTAGTGCCTCCCCCATGAACAGGGGAGGTAATTAGCGGACTTCCCCCTTCCAGCGGAACACCTGTGACACCAGGAAGCTTCGGGAGTAAGGCCCAGAACTTCCCCCACACAGTCAGCCGTGTTCCGGACTTCTGAGTGTGGGGAGGTTCCGTCTTCTGTCTGCAGCACCCGGGATCTCCTAGGAGCCCCTTCGAGAGTCTCCCGAGTCCCTCCCACTGCGGGTTGCCGGGGAAAGGTAGGGGGTTTGGGCTGGAAAAGCAGGTAGCATCTAGTGCCTCCCCATGGACAGGGGAGGTAATTAGCGGAATTCCCCTTGCGAGGGAACACCTGTGACACAGGAAGCTGCGTGGAGGGCCGCCCTAAACCTTCCTCCCACACAGTCACCCGTGTTCCGGAATTCTGAGTGTGGGGAGGATCCGTCTTCGGTCTGCAGAACCCTGGGATCTCCTAGGAGCCCTTCGAGTGTCTTCCCCGATTCCCTCCCAGTGCGGGCAGCCGGGGAAATTCGGGGGTTGGGCTGGAAACGCAGGTAGCATCTAGGCCTCCCCATGGACAGGGGAGGAAATTAGCGGACTTCCCCTTGCCGAGGGAACACCTGAGACACCAGGAAGCTTCGTGGAGGGTGGCCCAGATCCTCACCCCTCACAGTCAGCCGTGTTCCGGAATTCTGAGTGTGGCGAGGTTCCGTTTTCTGTCTGCAGCACCCGGGATCTCTAGGAGCCCTTCGAGAGTCTTCCCGAGTCCCCTCCCACTGCGGGCTGCCGGGGAAAGGCGGGGTTGGGCTGGAAAACGCAGGTAGCATCTAGTGTCTCCCCCTGGACAGGGAGAGTAATTAGCGGACTTCCCCCCTGCCAGGGAACACCTGTGACACCAGGAAGATTCGTGGAGGGCGGCCCCTAACCTCCCCCCACAGTCAGCCTTGTTCCGGAATTCTGAGTGTGGGGAGGTTCCGTCTTCTGTCTGCAGCACCCGGATCTCCTAGGAGCCCTTCGAGTGGTCTTACCCCGAGTCCCTCCCAGTGCGGGCTGCCGGGGAAAGGTCGTGGGTTGGGCTGGAAACGCAGGTAGCATCTAGTGCCATCCCCATGGACAGGGAAGGTAATTAGTGAACTTCCCCTTGCCAGGGAACTCCTGAGACACCAGGAAGCTGCGTGGAGGGCGGCCCTAAACCTCACCCACACAGTCACCCGTGTTCCGGAATTCTGAGTGTGGGGAGGTTCCGTCTTCGGTCTGCAGAACCCGGGATCTCCTAGGAGCCCTTCGCGTGTCTTCCCCGAGTCCCTCCCACTCTGGGGTGCCGGGGAAAGGCGGGGGTTGGGCTGGAAACGCAGGTAGCATCTAGTGCCTCCCCATGGACAGGGGAGGTAATTAGCTGACTTCCCCTTGCGAGGGAACAACTGTGGAACCAGGAAGCTGCGTGGAGGGCGGCCCTAAACCTCACCCACACAGTCACGCGTTTTCCGGAATTCTGAGTGTGGGGAGGTTCCGTCTTCTGTCTGCAGCACCCGGGATCTCCTAGGAGCCCTTCGAGAGTCTTCCCCGAGTCCCTCCCACTGCGGGCTGCCGGGGAAAGGCGGGGGTTGGGCTGGAAACGCAGGTAGCATGTAGTGCCTCCCCCTGGACAGGGGAGGTAATTAGCGGACTTCCCCCTTCCAGGGAACACCTGTGACACCAGGAAGCTTCGTGGAGTAAGGCCCAGAACTTCCCCCACACAGTCAGCCGTGTTCCGGAATTCTGAGTGTGGGGAGGTTCCGTCTTCGGTCTGCAGAACCCGGGATCTCCTAGGAGCCTTCGAGTGTCTTCCTCGATTCCCTCACAGTGCGGGTGCCGGGGAAAGGTGGGGGTTGGGCTGGAAACGCAGGTAGCATCTAGTGCCTCCCCATGGACAGGGGAGGTAATTAGCTGACTTCCCCTTGCGAGGGAACAACTGTGGAACCAGGAAGCTGCGTGGAGAGCGACCCGAAACCTCACCCACACAGTCACCCGTGTTCCGGAATTCTGAGGTGGGGAGGTTCCGTCTTCTGTCTGCAGCACCCGGGATCTCCTTGGACCCCTTCGAGAGTCTTCCCCGAGTCCCTCCCACTGCGGGCTGCCGGGGAAAGGCGGGGGTTTGGCTGGAAAAGCAGGTAGCATCTAGTGCCTCCCCATGGACAGGGGAGGTAATTAGCGGATTCCCCTTGCGAGGGAAACCTGTGACACCAGGAAAGCTGCGTGGAGGGCCGCCCTAAACCTCACCCACACAGTCACCGTGTTCCGGAATTCTGAGTGTGGGGAGGATCCGTCTTCGGTCTGCAGAACCCGGGATCTCCTAGGAGCCCTTCGAGTGTCTTCCCGATTCCCTCCCAGTGCGGGCAGCCGGGGAAATCGGGGGTTGGGCTGGAAACGCA
>NW_022588711.1:0-10919 GCF_009834535.1 Camelus ferus | reverse complement strand
TCAGTTCTGAGTGATAAGTGGTTGTGTGAAAGCCGTCCTTCACCTCTTGTTGGGAACACAAAGTTTCTTTTCAGTTGCAACTCCACTCCATACATATATATGGGAGGTACTAGCTCCAACTCGGTTTACAGTGAAAACTGCAGGAACTTCAAACCGCACTAGGAAACAGACTGAGAAACCAGAGTAAAAGTTTCTCCTGCAACCCGTTCCTTGTGCTAGATGAACGAACGTCTCTCCACATGCTCAGTTCTGAGAGATAAGTGTGTGTGAAAGCCGTCCTTCACCTAGCTTGTTGGGAACACAAAGTTTCTTTTCACTTGCAAACTCCACTCCATACATATATATGGGGAGGTACTAGCTCCAACTCGGTTTTACAGTGAAAACTGCAGGAACTTCAAACCGGCACTAGGAAACAGACTGAGAAACCAGAGTAAAAGTTTCTCCTGCAACCCGTTCCCTTTGTGCTAGATGAACGAACGTCTCTCCACATGCTCAGTTCTGAGAGATAAGTGTGTGTGAAAGCCGTCCTTCACCTAGCTTGTTGGGAACACAAAGTTTCTTTTCACTTGCAAACTCCACTCCATACATATATATGGGGAGGTACTAGCTCCAACTCGGTTTTACAGTGAAAACTGCAGGAACTTCAAACCGGCACTAGGAAACAGACTGAGAAACCAGAGTAAAAGTTTCTCCTGCAACCCGTTCCCTTTGTGCTAGATGAACGAACGTCTCTCCACATGCTCAGTTCTGAGAGATAAGTGTGTGTGAAAGCCGTCCTTCACCTAGCTTGTTGGGAACACAAAGTTTCTTTTCAGTTGCAAACTCCACTCCATACATATATATGGGGAGGTACTAGCTCCAACTCGGTTTTACAGTGAAAACTGCAGGAACTTCAAACCGGCACTAGGAAACAGACTGAGAAACCAGAGTAAAAGTTTCTCCTGCAACCAGTTCCCTTTGTGCTAGATGAACGAACGTCTCTCCACATGCTCAGTTCTGAGAGATAAGTGTGTGTGAAAAGCCGTCCTTCACCTAGCTTGTTGGGAACACAAAGTTTCTTTTCAGTTGCAAACTCCACTCCATACATATATATGGGGAGGTACTAGCTCCAACTCGGTTTTACAGTGAAAACTGCAGGAACTTCAAACCGGCACTAGGAAACAGACTGAGAAACCAGAGTAAAAGTTTCTCCTGCAACCCGTTCCCTTTGTGCTAGATGAACGAACGTCTCTCCACATGCTCAGTTCTGAGAGATAAGTGTGTGTGAAAGCCGTCCTTCACCTAGCTTGTTGGGAACACAAAGTTTCTTTTCAGTTGCAAACTCCACTCCATACATATATATGGGGAGGTACTAGCTCCAACTCGGTTTTACAGTGAAAACTGCAGGAACTTCAAACCGGCACTAGGAAACAGACTGAGAAACCAGAGTAAAAGTTTCTCCTGCAACCCGTTCCCTTTGTGCTAGATGAACGAACGTCTCTCCACATGCTCAGTTCTGAGAGATAAGTGTGTGTGAAAGCCGTCCTTCACCTAGCTTGTTGGGAACACAAAGTTTCTTTTCAGTTGCAAACTCCACTCCATACATATATATGGGGAGGTACTAGCTCCAACTCGGTTTTACAGTGAAAACTGCAGGAACTTCAAACCGGCACTAGGAAACAGACTGAGAAACCAGAGTAAAAGTTTCTCCTGCAACCCGTTCCCTTTGTGCTAGATGAACGAACGTCTCTCCACATGCTCAGTTCTGAGAGATAAGTGTGTGTGAAAGCCGTCCTTCACCTAGCTTGTTGGGAACACAAAGTTTCTTTTCAGTTGCAAACTCCACTCCATACATATATATGGGGAGGTACTAGCTCCAACTCGGTTTTACAGTGAAAACTGCAGGAACTTCAAACCGGCACTAGGAAACAGACTGAGAAACCAGAGTAAAAGTTTCTCCTGCAACCCGTTCCCTTTGTGCTAGATGAACGAACGTCTCTCCACATGCTCAGTTCTGAGAGATAAGTGTGTGTGAAAGCCGTCCTTCACCTAGCTTGTTGGGAACACAAAGTTTCTTTTCAATTGCAAACTCCACTCCATACATATATATGGGGAGGTACTAGCTCCAACTCGGTTTTACAGTGAAAACTGCAGGAACTTCAAACCGGCACTAGGAAACAGACTGAGAAACCAGAGTAAAAGTTTCTCCTGCAACCCGTTCCCTTTGTGCTAGATGAACGAACGTCTCTCCACATGCTCAGTTCTGAGAGATAAGTGTGTGTGAAAGCCGTCCTTCACCTAGCTTGTTGGGAACACAAAGTTTCTTTTCAGTTGCAAACTCCACTCCATACATATATATGGGGAGGTACTAGCTCCAACTCGGTTTTACAGTGAAAACTGCAGGAACTTCAAACCGGCACTAGGAAACAGACTGAGAAACCAGAGTAAAAGTTTCTCCTGCAACCCGTTCCCTTTGTGCTAGATGAACGAACGTCTCTCCACATGCTCAGTTCTGAGAGATAAGTGTGTGTGAAAGCCGTCCTTCACCTAGCTTGTTGGGAACACAAAGTTTCTTTTCACTTGCAAACTCCACTCCATACATATATATGGGGAGGTACTAGCTCCAACTCGGTTTTACAGTGAAAACTGCAGGAACTTCAAACCGGCACTAGGAAACAGACTGAGAAACCAGAGTAAAAGTTTCTCCTGCAACCCGTTCCCTTTGTGCTAGATGAACGAACGTCTCTCCACATGCTCAGTTCTGAGAGATAAGTGTGTGTGAAAGCCGTCCTTCACCTAGCTTGTTGGGAACACAAAGTTTCTTTTCAGTTGCAAACTCCACTCCATACATATATATGGGGAGGTACTAGCTCCAACTCGGTTTTACAGTGAAAACTGCAGGAACTTCAAACCGGCACTAGGAAACAGACTGAGAAACCAGAGTAAAAGTTTCTCCTGCAACCCGTTCCCTTTGTGCTAGATGAACGAACGTCTCTCCACATGCTCAGTTCTGAGAGATAAGTGTGTGTGAAAGCCGTCCTTCACCTAGCTTGTTGGGAACACAAAGTTTCTTTTCAGTTGCAAACTCCACTCCATACATATATATGGGGAGGTACTAGCTCCAACTCGGTTTTACAGTGAAAACTGCAGGAACTTCAAACCGGCACTAGGAAACAGACTGAGAAACCAGAGTAAAAGTTTCTCCTGCAACCCGTTCCCTTTGTGCTAGATGAACGAACGTCTCTCCACATGCTCAGTTCTGAGAGATAAGTGTGTGTGAAAGCCGTCCTTCACCTAGCTTGTTGGGAACACAAAGTTTCTTTTCAATTGCAAACTCCACTCCATACATATATATGGGGAGGTACTAGCTCCAACTCGGTTTTACAGTGAAAACTGCAGGAACTTCAAACCGGCACTAGGAAACAGACTGAGAAACCAGAGTAAAAGTTTCTCCTGCAACCCGTTCCCTTTGTGCTAGATGAACGAACGTCTCTCCACATGCTCAGTTCTGAGAGATAAGTGTGTGTGAAAGCCGTCCTTCACCTAGCTTGTTGGGAACACAAAGTTTCTTTTCACTTGCAAACTCCACTCCATACATATATATGGGGAGGTACTAGCTCCAACTCGGTTTTACAGTGAAAACTGCAGGAACTTCAAACCGGCACTAGGAAACAGACTGAGAAACCAGAGTAAAAGTTTCTCCTGCAACCCGTTCCCTTTGTGCTAGATGAACGAACGTCTCTCCACATGCTCAGTTCTGAGAGATAAGTGTGTGTGAAAGCCGTCCTTCACCTAGCTTGTTGGGAACACAAAGTTTCTTTTCAATTGCAAACTCCACTCCATACATATATATGGGGAGGTACTAGCTCCAACTCGGTTTTACAGTGAAAACTGCAGGAACTTCAAACCGGCACTAGGAAACAGACTGAGAAACCAGAGTAAAAGTTTCTCCTGCAACCCGTTCCCTTTGTGCTAGATGAACGAACGTCTCTCCACATGCTCAGTTCTGAGAGATAAGTGTGTGTGAAAGCCGTCCTTCACCTAGCTTGTTGGGAACACAAAGTTTCTTTTCAGTTGCAAACTCCACTCCATACATATATATGGGGAGGTACTAGCTCCAACTCGGTTTTACAGTGAAAACTGCAGGAACTTCAAACCGGCACTAGGAAACAGACTGAGAAACCAGAGTAAAAGTTTCTCCTGCAACCCGTTCCCTTTGTGCTAGATGAACGAACGTCTCTCCACATGCTCAGTTCTGAGAGATAAGTGTGTGTGAAAGCCGTCCTTCACCTAGCTTGTTGGGAACACAAAGTTTCTTTTCAGTTGCAAACTCCACTCCATACATATATATGGGGAGGTACTAGCTCCAACTCGGTTTTACAGTGAAAACTGCAGGAACTTCAAACCGGCACTAGGAAACAGACTGAGAAACCAGAGTAAAAGTTTCTCCTGCAACCCGTTCCCTTTGTGCTAGATGAACGAACGTCTCTCCACATGCTCAGTTCTGAGAGATAAGTGTGTGTGAAAGCCGTCCTTCACCTAGCTTGTTGGGAACACAAAGTTTCTTTTCAGTTGCAAACTCCACTCCATACATATATATGGGGAGGTACTAGCTCCAACTCGGTTTTACAGTGAAAACTGCAGGAACTTCAAACCGGCACTAGGAAACAGACTGAGAAACCAGAGTAAAAGTTTCTCCTGCAACCCGTTCCCTTTGTGCTAGATGAACGAACGTCTCTCCACATGCTCAGTTCTGAGAGATAAGTGTGTGTGAAAGCCGTCCTTCACCTAGCTTGTTGGGAACACAAAGTTTCTTTTCAGTTGCAAACTCCACTCCATACATATATGGGGAGGTACTAGCTCCAACTCGGTTTTACAGTGAAAACTGCAGGAACTTCAAACCGGCACTAGGAAACAGACTGAGAAACCAGAGTAAAAGTTTCTCCTGCAACCCGTTCCCTTTGTGCTAGATGAACGAACGTCTCTCCACATGCTCAGTTCTGAGAGATAAGTGTGTGTGAAAGCCGTCCTTCACCTAGCTTGTTGGGAACACAAAGTTTCTTTTCAGTTGCAAACTCCACTCCATACATATATATGGGGAGGTACTAGCTCCAACTCGGTTTTACAGTGAAAACTGCAGGAACTTCAAACCGGCACTAGGAAACAGACTGAGAAACCAGAGTAAAAGTTTCTCCTGCAACCCGTTCCCTTTGTGCTAGATGAACGAACGTCTCTCCACATGCTCAGTTCTGAGAGATAAGTGTGTGTGAAAGCCGTCCTTCACCTAGCTTGTTGGGAACACAAAGTTTCTTTTCAGTTGCAAACTCCACTCCATACATATATATGGGGAGGTACTAGCTCCAACTCGGTTTTACAGTGAAAACTGCAGGAACTTCAAACCGGCACTAGGAAACAGACTGAGAAACCAGAGTAAAAGTTTCTCCTGCAACCCGTTCCCTTTGTGCTAGATGAACGAACGTCTCTCCACATGCTCAGTTCTGAGAGATAAGTGTGTGTGAAAGCCGTCCTTCACCTAGCTTGTTGGGAACACAAAGTTTCTTTTCAGTTGCAAACTCCACTCCATACATATATATGGGGAGGTACTAGCTCCAACTCGGTTTTACAGTGAAAACTGCAGGAACTTCAAACCGGCACTAGGAAACAGACTGAGAAACCAGAGTAAAAGTTTCTCCTGCAACCCGTTCCCTTTGTGCTAGATGAACGAACGTCTCTCCACATGCTCAGTTCTGAGAGATAAGTGTGTGTGAAAGCCGTCCTTCACCTAGCTTGTTGGGAACACAAAGTTTCTTTTCAGTTGCAAACTCCACTCCATACATATATATGGGAGGTACTAGCTCCAACTCGGTTTTACAGTGAAAACTGCAGGAACTTCAAACCGGCACTAGGAAACAGACTGAGAAACCAGAGTAAAAGTTTCTCCTGCAACCCGTTCCCTTTGTGCTAGATGAACGAACGTCTCTCCACATGCTCAGTTCTGAGAGATAAGTGTGTGTGAAAGCCGTCCTTCACCTAGCTTGTTGGGAACACAAAGTTTCTTTTCAGTTGCAAACTCCACTCCATACATATATATGGGGAGGTACTAGCTCCAACTCGGTTTTACAGTGAAAACTGCAGGAACTTCAAACCGGCACTAGGAAACAGACTGAGAAACCAGAGTAAAAGTTTCTCCTGCAACCCGTTCCCTTTGTGCTAGATGAACGAACGTCTCTCCACATGCTCAGTTCTGAGAGATAAGTGTGTGTGAAAGCCGTCCTTCACCTAGCTTGTTGGGAACACAAAGTTTCTTTTCAGTTGCAAACTCCACTCCATACATATATATGGGGAGGTACTAGCTCCAACTCGGTTTTACAGTGAAAACTGCAGGAACTTCAAACCGGCACTAGGAAACAGACTGAGAAACCAGAGTAAAAGTTTCTCCTGCAACCCGTTCCCTTTGTGCTAGATGAACGAACGTCTCTCCACATGCTCAGTTCTGAGAGATAAGTGTGTGTGAAAGCCGTCCTTCACCTAGCTTGTTGGGAACACAAAGTTTCTTTTCACTTGCAAACTCCACTCCATACATATATATGGGGAGGTACTAGCTCCAACTCGGTTTTACAGTGAAAACTGCAGGAACTTCAAACCGGCACTAGGAAACAGACTGAGAAACCAGAGTAAAAGTTTCTCCTGCAACCCGTTCCCTTTGTGCTAGATGAACGAACGTCTCTCCACATGCTCAGTTCTGAGAGATAAGTGTGTGTGAAAGCCGTCCTTCACCTAGCTTGTTGGGAACACAAAGTTTCTTTTCAGTTGCAAACTCCACTCCATACATATATATGGGGAGGTACTAGCTCCAACTCGGTTTTACAGTGAAAACTGCAGGAACTTCAAACCGGCACTAGGAAACAGACTGAGAAACCAGAGTAAAAGTTTCTCCTGCAACCCGTTCCCTTTGTGCTAGATGAACGAACGTCTCTCCACATGCTCAGTTCTGAGAGATAAGTGTGTGTGAAAGCCGTCCTTCACCTAGCTTGTTGGGAACACAAAGTTTCTTTTCAGTTGCAAACTCCACTCCATACATATATATGGGGAGGTACTAGCTCCAACTCGGTTTTACAGTGAAAACTGCAGGAACTTCAAACCGGCACTAGGAAACAGACTGAGAAACCAGAGTAAAAGTTTCTCCTGCAACCCGTTCCCTTTGTGCTAGATGAACGAACGTCTCTCCACATGCTCAGTTCTGAGAGATAAGTGTGTGTGAAAGCCGTCCTTCACCTAGCTTGTTGGGAACACAAAGTTTCTTTTCAGTTGCAAACTCCACTCCATACATATATATGGGGAGGTACTAGCTCCAACTCGGTTTTACAGTGAAAACTGCAGGAACTTCAAACCGGCACTAGGAAACAGACTGAGAAACCAGAGTAAAAGTTTCTCCTGCAACCCGTTCCCTTTGTGCTAGATGAACGAACGTCTCTCCACATGCTCAGTTCTGAGAGATAAGTGTGTGTGAAAGCCGTCCTTCACCTAGCTTGTTGGGAACACAAAGTTTCTTTTCAGTTGCAAACTCCACTCCATACATATATATGGGGAGGTACTAGCTCCAACTCGGTTTTACAGTGAAAACTGCAGGAACTTCAAACCGGCACTAGGAAACAGACTGAGAAACCAGAGTAAAAGTTTCTCCTGCAACCCGTTCCCTTTGTGCTAGATGAACGAACGTCTCTCCACATGCTCAGTTCTGAGAGATAAGTGTGTGTGAAAGCCGTCCTTCACCTAGCTTGTTGGGAACACAAAGTTTCTTTTCAGTTGCAAACTCCACTCCATACATATATATGGGGAGGTACTAGCTCCAACTCGGTTTTACAGTGAAAACTGCAGGAACTTCAAACCGGCACTAGGAAACAGACTGAGAAACCAGAGTAAAAGTTTCTCCTGCAACCCGTTCCCTTTGTGCTAGATGAACGAACGTCTCTCCACATGCTCAGTTCTGAGAGATAAGTGTGTGTGAAAGCCGTCCTTCACCTAGCTTGTTGGGAACACAAAGTTTCTTTTCACTTGCAAACTCCACTCCATACATATATATGGGGAGGTACTAGCTCCAACTCGGTTTTACAGTGAAAACTGCAGGAACTTCAAACCGGCACTAGGAAACAGACTGAGAAACCAGAGTAAAAGTTTCTCCTGCAACCCGTTCCCTTTGTGCTAGATGAACGAACGTCTCTCCACATGCTCAGTTCTGAGAGATAAGTGTGTGTGAAAGCCGTCCTTCACCTAGCTTGTTGGGAACACAAAGTTTCTTTTCAGTTGCAAACTCCACTCCATACATATATATGGGGAGGTACTAGCTCCAACTCGGTTTTACAGTGAAAACTGCAGGAACTTCAAACCGGCACTAGGAAACAGACTGAGAAACCAGAGTAAAAGTTTCTCCTGCAACCCGTTCCCTTTGTGCTAGATGAACGAACGTCTCTCCACATGCTCAGTTCTGAGAGATAAGTGTGTGTGAAAGCCGTCCTTCACCTAGCTTGTTGGGAACACAAAGTTTCTTTTCACTTGCAAACTCCACTCCATACATATATATGGGGAGGTACTAGCTCCAACTCGGTTTTACAGTGAAAACTGCAGGAACTTCAAACCGGCACTAGGAAACAGACTGAGAAACCAGAGTAAAAGTTTCTCCTGCAACCCGTTCCCTTTGTGCTAGATGAACGAACGTCTCTCCACATGCTCAGTTCTGAGAGATAAGTGTGTGTGAAAGCCGTCCTTCACCTAGCTTGTTGGGAACACAAAGTTTCTTTTCAGTTGCAAACTCCACTCCATACATATATATGGGGAGGTACTAGCTCCAACTCGGTTTTACAGTGAAAACTGCAGGAACTTCAAACCGGCACTAGGAAACAGACTGAGAAACCAGAGTAAAAGTTTCTCCTGCAACCCGTTCCCTTTGTGCTAGATGAACGAACGTCTCTCCACATGCTCAGTTCTGAGAGATAAGTGTGTGTGAAAGCCGTCCTTCACCTAGCTTGTTGGGAACACAAAGTTTCTTTTCAGTTGCAAACTCCACTCCATACATATATATGGGGAGGTACTAGCTCCAACTCGGTTTTACAGTGAAAACTGCAGGAACTTCAAACCGGCACTAGGAAACAGACTGAGAAACCAGAGTAAAAGTTTCTCCTGCAACCCGTTCCCTTTGTGCTAGATGAACGAACGTCTCTCCACATGCTCAGTTCTGAGAGATAAGTGTGTGTGAAAGCCGTCCTTCACCTAGCTTGTTGGGAACACAAAGTTTCTTTTCAGTTGCAAACTCCACTCCATACATATATATGGGGAGGTACTAGCTCCAACTCGGTTTTACAGTGAAAACTGCAGGAACTTCAAACCGGCACTAGGAAACAGACTGAGAAACCAGAGTAAAAGTTTCTCCTGCAACCCGTTCCCTTTGTGCTAGATGAACGAACGTCTCTCCACATGCTCAGTTCTGAGAGATAAGTGTGTGTGAAAGCCGTCCTTCACCTAGCTTGTTGGGAACACAAAGTTTCTTTTCACTTGCAAACTCCACTCCATACATATATATGGGGAGGTACTAGCTCCAACTCGGTTTTACAGTGAAAACTGCAGGAACTTCAAACCGGCACTAGGAAACAGACTGAGAAACCAGAGTAAAAGTTTCTCCTGCAACCCGTTCCCTTTGTGCTAGATGAACGAACGTCTCTCCACATGCTCAGTTCTGAGAGATAAGTGTGTGTGAAAGCCGTCCTTCACCTAGCTTGTTGGGAACACAAAGTTTCTTTTCAGTTGCAAACTCCACTCCATACATATATATGGGGAGGTACTAGCTCCAACTCGGTTTTACAGTGAAAACTGCAGGAACTTCAAACCGGCACTAGGAAACAGACTGAGAAACCAGAGTAAAAGTTTCTCCTGCAACCCGTTCCCTTTGTGCTAGATGAACGAACGTCTCTCCACATGCTCAGTTCTGAGAGATAAGTGTGTGTGAAAGCCGTCCTTCACCTAGCTTGTTGGGAACACAAAGTTTCTTTTCAGTTGCAAACTCCACTCCATACATATATATGGGGAGGTACTAGCTCCAACTCGGTTTTACAGTGAAAACTGCAGGAACTTCAAACCGGCACTAGGAAACAGACTGAGAAACCAGAGTAAAAGTTTCTCCTGCAACCCGTTCCCTTTGTGCTAGATGAACGAACGTCTCTCCACATGCTCAGTTCTGAGAGATAAGTGTGTGTGAAAGCCGTCCTTCACCTAGCTTGTTGGGAACACAAAGTTTCTTTTCAGTTGCAAACTCCACTCCATACATATATATGGGGAGGTACTAGCTCCAACTCGGTTTTACAGTGAAAACTGCAGGAACTTCAAACCGGCACTAGGAAACAGACTGAGAAACCAGAGTAAAAGTTTCTCCTGCAACCCGTTCCCTTTGTGCTAGATGAACGAACGTCTCTCCACATGCTCAGTTCTGAGAGATAAGTGTGTGTGAAAGCCGTCCTTCACCTAGCTTGTTGGGAACACAAAGTTTCTTTTCAGTTGCAAACTCCACTCCATACATATATATGGGGAGGTACTAGCTCCAACTCGGTTTTACAGTGAAAACTGCAGGAACTTCAAACCGGCACTAGGAACAGACTGAGAAACCAGAGTAAAAGTTTTCTCCTGCAACCCGTTCCCTTTGTGCTAGATGAACGAACGTCTCTCCACATGCTCAGTTCTGAGAGATAAGTGTGTGTGAAAGCCGTCCTTCAACTAGCTTGTTGGGAACACAAAGTTTCTTTTCAGTTGCAACTCCACTCCATACATATATATGGGGAGGTACTAGCTCCAACTCGGTTTTACAGTGAAAACTGCAGGAAACTTCAAACCGGCACTAGGAAAAGACTGAGAAACCAGAGTAAAAGTTTCTCCTGAAACCGTTCCCTTTTTGC